>NC_092778.1:57270144-57570144 GCF_047496795.1 Chiloscyllium punctatum
TTATGGGAAGCTTTGGAATGGGTTCAGAGGAAATTTACTACGATGCTGCCTGGTATGGAGGGAAGGTCTTACGAGGAAAGGCCAAGGGAACTGAGGCTGTTTCTGTTAGAGAGAAGAAGGTTTAGAGGTGACTTAACTGAGACATATAAGATAATCAGAGAGTTAGATAGGGTGGACAGGGAGAGTCTTTTTTCTCGGATGGTGATGACTAGCACGAGGGGACATGGCTTTAAATTGAGGGGTGATAGATGCAGGACAGATGTCAGAGGTAGTTTCTTTACTCCGAGAGTAGTAGGGGAATGGAATGCACTGCCTATAACAGTAGTAGACTTGCCAACTTTCAGGGCGTTTAAATGGTCTTTGTATAGACATAGGGATGAGAATGAAATAGTGTAGGTTAGATGGGCTTCAGATTGGTGCAACATCAAGGGCCAAAGGGCCTGTACTGCATTGCAATGTTCTATCTATCCATCTATCTGGTGCAAACTGCAGCTCCCACAGCTTTCATGGTCATACAGTCATAGAGATGTACAGCATGGAAACAGACCCTTCGGTCCAACTCCTGCCAAACTGCAGCTTTCATCTCAATCGTATGTCTGGAGAATAATTTTCCAAATGAAACAGAAGCAGACTGGGAAGGTGATGGCCTAGTGGTGTTATCACTGGATGGTTAGAATCCCTATAACGTGAGCACAGGCCATTTGGCCCAATAAGTCCACACCGTCCCACCGGAGAGTAACCCATCCAGACCCATTCCCCTACCCTAATCCTGACACTGACTAATGCACCTTGCCTGCATATCCCTGAACACTACAGGCAACCTAGCATGGCCAATTCACCTAATCTGCACATCTTTGGATTAATCTGTACAGACTCAGGGCGAATGTGCCAACTCCACACACAGTTGCCCGAGGCTGGAATCGAACCCAGGTGCTGTGAGGTAGCAATGCTAACCACTGAGGCAACTTACCACCCAATCTAGAGAGGCAAGGAATATCTGGGAACCTGGGTTTGAATCCTGCTATGGCAGATGATGGAATTTTAATTCAACGAAAAGCAACTCTGGAATTTAGAGTCTAAAAATGAGCATGAATCCATTGGCTCACTAATGCCCTTTAGGGAGGGGAACTGCCATCTTTACTTGGTCTGGCCAACCTGAGATTCCAGATTGACAGCAATGTGGTTGATTCTTACCTCCCCTGTGGGCAATTAGGGATGGGCAATAAAAGGCTGGTGTAGTCAATGCTGCTCACATTGTGGGAATGAATTTTTAAAAATCCTGATTATAAACAGCATTGCTTTGAATATTGACAGGAAGGATTCTGTTTACGTGAGAATGGTCAACAAGTTGTTAGGACAGACATTGTGCCTGACTGAACCATACAGACCAGCCCGAGTAAAGCTTCTGGTATTGTCCTCTATTTCGGAACCTCGGGTGGCCATCTGCTTATAATTGACCAGAGAGTTGGAGATTTCTGCTTTGCAAGTAAACTATTGGATTAAACGTTATTATTCGGGCTGCAGCAGTAAATGTGAGCACTTGTTAAGAGGGGTTATGTATAAGAAGATCTTCTGGGTTCTGAAACGGTGGCCGACTGTGATAGGAACACAGCATTATTGCAAGGCAGAAAGAGAACATTCAGCCCATCATGCCTGCACTGGCTGTATCATCCAGTCCAGTTCTTGTAACCCTCTTCTACCCTTCCCCTATTTCCCTGCACAATGTTACTGTCTAAATCCAATGCCGTCTTGAATCAGAATGACAAAGTTTCCAAATGCAGTAGTAGAGGCAATGCTGGTAGAAGTGGGCATGGGAAGGTAGTCCTTCTGTCAATTACCCATTTCCATAGCATAGCCTACAACTTCACAGAAACAGGCGATACCAGTGCTGCTATAAAAGTGGAGACTGGACTTGGGGTGAAAGTGATTTCTATATATCTGAGGCATGGTTGTCTACCGTTACATTATGCCACGGACTTTGGAAAGTGTGGATGCCGCAATCAGTCACCCTGTTGCGCTTTCAGACCCTTGATGTTCTGAGGCCCGGCACAAACTGGAACCATATCCCAAATCGTAAAACTTTGCAGAAAGAGATGGAAAAAAAAAACACCAGGGAATCCAGGTTCCTGGTTCTCACGCTCCCAGATCCAGGCAGCCAGTAATCACACTCCATCATTTTCATGAAGCAGTCTGCTTTGTGTCATCATTTACTTTCAGGCTAAATTGTGATGCTCTGTCACTGACTTATCTGCTGTAAATGCAGGTTATGTTCCATTGGCAAAATAGGATTCCAACCAATGGCTCTCTTTTAATTAAAGCTTTAATTGCTTTTTGCTTCTAATATCCACAACGAGATCAATTGTTTTAGTGAAAGTCACATGTCCATTTTGATACCAATTTATAGTTGAATGTCATTATGCTTCAACTCACTGCTGGCCCAAGAAATGAGTGCAGGAGAAATAAGACAGTAGATATGTTAAATAGATCTTGAAATATTCAAGCTGACATCTTAATTAGAGGAAGCCTTCTAAAAGTCAGAAGTCACAGAGAATTAAATAATTGTATATAACAATAATTATCTTTGATAATGCCTGGAATCATTCAAGCAATGGCTGGTTCTTGGAGAATTATGTTTATGAGGTTATATTCTAACTCTATGCCATCATTTATTAGCAGCCGTCTTAATATTATTACGCCAATTTAGGTTTCTCCCAATTTTCTTTGTTTTATATTTGCTACTTTGTGCGTTGTATACATTGGGTCAACATTGGAGTGGCACAGTGGCTTAGTGGTTAACACCACTGTCTCATAGTATCAGAAACCCAGGTTCGATTCCAGCCTCAGGTGACTGCCTGTGTGGGGCTTGCATATTCTCCCTGTGTCTGCGTGGGTTTCCTCCCACAGTCCAAAGATGTGCGGGTTAAATGAATTGGCCATGCTAAATTGCCCATAGTGTTCAGGGATGTGTAGGTGAGGGGTGAATGGGGTTAGGTGGGATACTGTTCTGAGGGTTGGTGGGCTGAAGGGCCTGTTTCCACACTTTAGGGATTCTTTAAAAAAAAAGTTACCTATTCCTAATCGTTGTTGAATGTAGTGAGTCACTTTCTTGAACCACTGAGGTTGGTGTAGGTGCACTCAATACTCATTGCGACAGAGTTTCAGGCTAATGACTGTTCTTTTGAAATCAATGGAAATGGGGGGAGAAAAGGAAGACCAGATATTTCACAGGCCAGCCACACTCTACTGTAGCTACAACAGGTCAGAGGATGAGCATTCTTCAGTGAATGAGTCACTGCTTGGTTTCTCTGAGACTTTTCGCCGTCAACAAGAGTGAAGTTAGGAGTGTGATGGGATACTCTGCATTTGCCTGGATGGGTGCAGTTCCAACAATACCAGAGAAGCTTGATGCCATCAGGACAAAGCAGCCTGCTTCATTAACATCACATCAAGTGTCTTCAACATTCACGCCCTCCAGCATTGATGCATCATGACCCCAATGTGTGCAAAAGCAAGATGCACTGGCACAACTCAACAAGGCTCCTTCGACAGATCCATCCTGACTTAACACACTCACCTTTGTGGAGGAGATTCAGCCCTACATTGGGAAGGAGATCCAGCGGCCCAGTTCAGGCACATTGATCGTGGCATTGATCTCGGATGGATAGAGCTAGACAGACAATAAATATTATGTGAGTTTGAAAAAGGCTCACATTGTGTTTTGGTAAGGAACATATTGTTAATAAAAACATGATGAACTGCAAACCGATTTCTGTGCCCCCTTGTCTGACTCACTGACTTGGGTAAAGTGGTTTTGATATATGCCCTAGTCAAAATATCCAAAACATGGCCAACAGTACGTAAACAACTGCAAAGAACTCAAAGTAATTGGAAGAAACCCAGAGAAATAACTCCAGACTGGTGCTATCAAAGTATGTTTCCCTGTTTTTATTTTTAGAGTCATAGAGGTCTACAGCATGGAAACAGGCCCTTCGGCCCAACCTGTCCATGCTGCCCAGTTTTCACAATTAACCTAATCCCATTTGCCTTTTTGTTTTATCCATATCCCTCCATCCCTTTCCCATCCATGTACCTGTCTAAATGTCTCTTAAATGATGAAATATTACTCACTTTCACCACTACCTCTGGCAGACTCACCACCCTCTGTGTGAAAAGGTTGCCCCTCTGGACCCTTTTATATCCCTCCCCTCTCACCTTAAACCTTTATCCTCTAATTTTAGACTCCCCCACCATGGGGAAAAACCGTTGGCTATGTTCCTTAGCTATACCTCTCACGATTTTATAAACCTTTAGAGAGTTGCCCCTCAGTAACCTAGGCAACAGAAAAATAGTCCCAGCTCATCCAGTGTCTCTGTATAACTCTAACTTTCCAGCCCAGGTAATATCCTATCAAGTCTTTTCTGCACTCTTTCTAGTTTAATAATATCCTTTTGTTATGAAGGTGTAGATGTGACAGTACCTTTAAGAGAGACTGGAAATTGGCACGGACTTAGAGAGGCACAGAGCGTACTGAAAGAAGTGCAAACGTAACATTTGACTGTGAAACCAATTGTGCGGTTGAGTTGTCATGATACCAAAACAATTCAAATTTGGCCAATCAGTTTAAATTATGCCCCAAGATTCCAAAATCCAATCAAATTTGAATTTAATATTTTGACAACCTCAAAACCAATGAAATTATCCGATGTTTTGAGGTATAAAACCAGATATATTGAACTGCCAATGACACCAACAAATATAGATTAGATTACTTACAGTGTGGAAACAGGCCCTTCAGCCCAACAAGTCCACACCGACCTGCCACCCACCCATACCCCTAACCTAACGGTGGCACGGTGGTACAGTGGTTAGCACTGCTACCTCACAGCACCAGGGACCTGGGTTCAATTCCCGCCTCAGGCGACTAACTGTGTGGAGTTTGCATGTTCTCCCCGTGTCTGCGTAGGTTTCCTCCGGGTGCTCCGGTTTCCTCCCACAGTCCAAAGATGTGCAGGTCAGGTGAATTGGCCATGCTAAATTGGCCATAGTGTTAGGAAGGGGTAAATGTAGGGGTATGGGTGGGTTGCGCTTCGGCGGGGCGGTGTGGACTTGTTGGGCCGAAGGGCCTGTTTCCACGCTGTAAGTAATCTAACACTACAGACAGCTTAGCTTTCTGAAAGGGACCTGTCTATAAGGGGTTTGTGCAACAGAACATCAAAACCAACCTAGAGAAAAATCTACAGAGGAAAGTCTACAAAGTAGAATTGACAAAACTGACAGGTTTTGAAACATGATTTTGTTTTGTAAATCTTAATCGGGGTTTTTATTGGACCAGTATTGTGGAGTGAGAGGTAAATGATAGGTTTAAGAGTTGTAAAACATTGTTGTTTTACTGTTCTCTGTTGGACTTAAAGAATAAAATTGTTAACGTTTACCTTAAATAGTGACCTCTGGGATAAGTCTTTGCCTCTCAAGATTTAACAGATTGCAGTGAGGAGAGCTTCTCTGTGAGTCGGGGTTAAATTTGCAAAAGAGTTTTCCTCCTACCCTTTTTCCTTTTTAATATCTATGGCTTGTCTGTTTAGTGTATTGCTTTGTTTGTGAAAGGAATAATTTAAGAAGGAATGGGATCTAAGTTGTTGAGTTATAAGTTAACAATTTGTTCCTAATTCCTATTAGCTAAAGGCAATTTATTAGCGATAAACAAATACTTTCTCATTAACAGCATAAATCTGATGAGTCTGCATTCTTAAGCTGAGTTTGTCAGTCAAGTATATTGGGGACTTTGGATGGTTTGAATAATCTTTTCACATTTATGACACTGGGAGCAGGTGATTTCCAATGCACTACTCCAGTGAGTTTTGGCACATGTTTTATGCCCTCATGACCTCATCAAGGGTTTTGAGAAAGGGTCACTGGACCCGAAACACTAACACTACTTTCTATCCACAGATGCTGCCAGACCTGCTGAGCTTCTTCAGGACTTTTGTTTTCCCCATTGGCCAGTATTTATTGCCCATGCTTAATTTCCCAGAGGGCAATTAAGAGTCAACCAAATTGCTATGGGTTTGGAGTCACATGTAGGCCAGACCAAGTAAGGATGACAACTTCCTTCCAAGAGTTTTCCAAGTTGCTGGACTTTGGGAGATCAAATGTTAAGGTAAAATATACAGTTATTAGCAGGACCCTGTACAGCATTGATGTCCAGAGAGATCTTGGAATTCAAGTCCATAGCTCCCTGAAAGTAGCCACACAAGTTGATAGGATGGTAAAGAAGGTGTATGGCATGCTTGCCTTTATTGGTCAGGGCATTGAGTACAAGAGTCAGGATGTCATGTCACAGCTTCATAAGACTTTGGTTAGGCCACACCTAAAATATTGCATTCAATTCTGATCACCACATTTTAGGAAGGATGTGGAGGCTTTAGACAGAGTGCAGAAAAGGTTTACCAGGATGCTGCCTGGCTTAGAGGCTTGGAGGTATAAGGAGATGGAGACTGAGGGGAGACATGATAGAAGTCTATAAAATTTATGAGGCGCTTAGGTAGGGTTGATGGTCAGAATCTTTTTCCCAAAATTGAAGTGTCTAATACAAGTGGGCATGCCTTAAGATGAGAGGGGGAAAGTTCAAAGGAGATGTGAGGGGCACATGTTTTATGCAAAGACTGTAGGAGTCTGGAACATGCTGCCAGGGGGTGGTGGTAGAGGCAAATACAATAGGGATGTTGAAGGACATTTAGATAAGCACATGATGATACAAGGAAGGGAGGGATAAGGATTGAAGGCAGGCAGAAAGGATTAGTTTAATTGGCATCATGTTCAGCATGGGCTGAAGGGTCCATTCCTGTGCTGTGCACTTCTATGTTTTAATCAATAATGGATTCATGCTCATCATTGGATTCTTAATTCCAGACACTTTTATTGAATTCAAATTCTACCTTCGGACATGGTAGGATTCAAGCCCACACCCCCAGATTATTACCTGGGTCTCTGGATTAGCAATCCATCAATAATACCTTCCTGAAGAAGGGCTGATGCCCGAAACGTCGATTCTCCTGCTCCTTGGATGCTGCCTGACCTGCTGCGCTTTCCCAGCGACACATTTTCAGCTCTGATCTCCAGCATCTGCAGTCCTCACTTTCTCATCAATAATACCACAGTCCTTCACCTCCCTGTTTTTGTTCAGGCACTTTAGAAATGTGCTGTATGTTTGAGGGTGATCTAGATGTAAGAACATATGGTACTATTGTTTTCAACCTTTTGAAAGAAATGACCTTTTGGGTTATTAAGGTTGTATGGGGATCTCTCATATTGCCTGTAACATCACCCTTTGAAAGAAGAGTGTATAACGTGATTGATATAAATCACTGAAATTATCTAACAAATGCTACAAACGATGTCTTCAGCGCTGCCAGAAATTAATAAAGGCCTTGGCTTTAGCTCAACAATGTGGGAGAGGTTTGCTTTTCTCAAAATTAATGAGCATCATTCGTTTATTTTTCTCGTCTTTCATTGATTTTCTTTTTGCTGTCTCATGATATTCAAGCTCTGTTCAAACAAACACTTCTGTGCTGTGAAAATATTGACAAATGTGGATCTGTGCTCAGTATCGTATGTCCGTGGTAAATCTTGAGAAGATCTTTTGCATAGAGTCGTTCAGCTCAGAAACAGACCCTTCGGTCCAACCAGTCCATGCTGAACATAATCCCAAACTAAACTAGTCCCACCTGCCTGTTCCTAGCTCATATCCCTCCAAACCTTTCCTATCCATGTACTTATCCAAATGTCTTTTAAACATGGTAATTATACCCACATCCACCACTTCCTCAGGAAGTTCATTCAACATATGGATCACTCTCTGTGTATAAAAAATGCTCCTCATGTCTTTTTAAATCTCTCTCCTCTCATCTTAAAAATATGACCCCTAGTTTTGAGGCCGGAATTTCCAGTCCACGCTGAAGCCAGGAGTCAGAGTCCACACTGAGTTTGAGTCCAGATCAGCCATGGAGATCATATTTAATGGTGGAACAGGTTGGAGACTGAATTGCCCACACCAGCTCTTATTTCTTGTATCCTTGGATATTCCAAACCCACGAGCTCTGCCACATAGAAGGACATGAACATAAGATACATGGGAACACACCACGAGCAAGTTCCCCTGCCAGCCACACACCATCCTGACCTGGAAGGATATCGCTGTTCATTCACTGGTACAGGGTTAATACCAATGGCACACAACCCTGGAGGGTAGGGGTTTAAGAAGGTAGCTCACCACCAGCTTGAGGGGAATTAAGGATGTGCAATAAATGTTGGGCTGGTCAGCAATGCCCATATCTCATGAACAAATGAAAATTGTTTCCATTTTATTAGATGTGCTTGATTCAACTTTGCATCAACCTTCAGGGACTCAGTCATTGATGGTGTTGTGAGAAATGTGTTGGTGCTATGGTGTTGATTTCTGACAAAGTAGGACTGTGACTTTAAAACAGCATGATAAATGACCTGAAATTGATGTCCCAGTATAAAGGTACCATGATACCTGAGCTGAAATTGATGTCCCACAATAAAGGTGTGAAATGCAGTCGTTATGATACGTTTAGTCAGTCAGTTACATGTATCCAATGTGCAGTCACATCAGGAACTGGAAACTGCTTCAAATGTACATCTGAATTAAAATTTGATCAATTAAACATTTCTCATATGGCCCTGATGTTTGTATAAGTGGCTGACATGAAATGAGCCCAGAATGAATTTTATTTTGAAATAACACTCGTATACATTTTATTTTCATGAAGTTTGCCTTTTACAACCACTGCATTTCTCAAAACATTACAGTCAATGAAATACATTTTCCACCATTTGAAGGCTTTGGAATGTGTTGAGGTCCCACACTGAACAACGAGAAGATATTAAGCTACAGTAGGCATTGGGAAAGAGTAGCATTCCATTTGACAAAGCTTCTAAGACAGGATGATGCTAAGGTTGGGTAAGCTGTGTAAGTTGGCTCTTAAACAGATTTATAAATGTGCACTTGTATTTGAAAGGATGTGTCAGCTGTGTCTTGAGAAGTCTTCGATTTTGGTTCCTCTCCCACTACATGCACGATGGTGGGCAGTCTCTGACTGACAGCACCTTTGACCCGGTACACAACTGGGCTTTCCAAAGGATGCAGGGGCCAGGAATCTGAGGAAGACGAAGGGAGTACTCCTTCATTTGGTGAGTGGGAGGATAGGATGAACAGAGTGTCCTGGAGGCGTGGTGCATAGATATTGCGATGTATTTTGCAGAACAGCTTGAGAAATCATGTGAGGGCTTACGTGGAGACACCCTTTGTGTAAAATCCAACCCAATAATTCAGTTTCTCTCTCTCCAGATGTGCCTAGACATGCTCAACATTTCCAGAATTTACTGTTGTCAGATTTCCATGTCCTTGGTATTTTATTTACCTTTTAGCAAAGTAATCATATTTATTTCATTTTACCTTAATCTATAATACTCACATGACACCTTGAAATGCTGTATATGACTAATGTGAGCCGTAAATTATGGTAAATGTTTTGAAGAGAAAAAGTTTGAAAATGAGTTTGGAAATTTCACTCTTAAACCTCTCACTGCTTGAATCCTCCTGTTGTTGTTTCTGGGTCAGTTTCCAATTATTTGAAAGAGATTGATTGCTGTGGATCAGTTAAATGTTATAATCACGTTGAAAGGTAAGGTCACTCCAGTCCTACCAGGCCATTAAGGCTACTCTCTCACTAGAGAGATAGACAACTGGTGGTGGTTTACCCTGAGGGTCACCACACCTCAGGCGAGGGGAGAAGTTGAGAAGGAAAATCCTTCCTAGTAACTTCAGCTGGTGTGGGGATTGAATCTATGCTGTTGGCATTCACTCTGCATCACAAACCAGCTGTCCAACCAAACCGACCCCCATCAATGAGTTACCCGGATGGTTCAAGATGAACTAGGTGGATTGGGAAAAATAGATTCTTGGTGAAGATAACAGGCAAGTTCAATAGTTTCCGAAAACATGTTCACTTATTTAGTTTAATTTGGAGGGCAGCATTTTTTACCTGTCCCTAGCTGCCCTCGAGAAGATGGTGTTGAGCTTCTTTCTTTAACTGCTGTAGTACATACACCCACAATTAGTGATGCTGTTCCAGGATTTTGACCCGGCAACACTGAAGAAACGATGATATATTTCTAAGTCAGGATGGTGAGTGGCTTGGAAGGGAACTTGCAGCTGGTGGTGTTCCCAAGCATCTGCTGCCCTTGTCCTTCTTGATGATAGTGGCCATGGATTTAGAATGTGCTGTCCAAGGATCTTTGGAGAACGTGCTATCCTGTAGTTAGTGCATACTGCTGCTACTGACAATAGACAATAGACAATAGGTGCAGGAGTAGGCCATTCTGCCCTTCGAGCCTGCACCACCATTCAATATGATCATGGCTGATCATCCTCAATCAGTATCCTGTTCCTGCCTTATCTCCTTAACCCTTGATTCCATCTATCCTTGAGAGCTCTATCCAACTCTTTCTTAAATGAATCCAGAGAGGGGGCCTCCACTACCTTCTGGGGCAGAGCATTCCACACAGCCACCACTCTCTGGGTGAAGAAGTTTCTCCTCATCTCTGTCCTAAATGGCCTACCCCTTATTTTTAAGCTGTGTCCTCTGGTTCGGCACTCACCCATCAGTGGAAACATGTTTCCTGCCTCCAGAGTGTCCAATCCTTTAATAATCATATATGTCTCAATCGGATCCCCTCTCAGTCTTCTAAACTCAAGGGTATACAAGCCCAGTCACTCCAGTCTTTCAGCGTAAGGTAGTCCCGCCATTCCAGGAATTGACCTCGTGAACCTATGCTGCACTCTTTCAATAGCCAGAATGTCTTTCCTCAAATTTGGAGACCAGAACTGCACACAATACCCCAGGTGTGGTCTCACCAGGGCCCTGTACAGCTGCAGAAGAACCTCTTTGCTTCTGTACTCAATCCCTCTTGTTATGAAGGCCAGAATGCTATTAGCCTTCTTCACTACCTGCTGTACCTGCATGCTTACCTTCATTGACTGGTGTACAAGAACACCCAGATCTCTCTGTACTGCCCCTTTACCTAACTTGACTCCATTTAGGTAGTAATCTGCCTTCCTGTTCTTGCCACCAAAGTGGATAACCATACATTTATCCATATTAAACTGCATCTGACAAGCATCTGACCACTCACCTAACCTGTCCAGGTCACCCTGTAATCTCCTAACATCCTCATCACATTTCACCCTGCCACCCAGCTTAGTAACACGTTGAAAGGTAAGGTCACTCCAGTCCTACCAGTCCTCAGTGGTAGGTGAAGTGAACAACTGTGGATGTGATGCCAATCAAACTAATCGCATGGTGCCAATTATAGAACATAGAACAATACAGCGCAGAACAGGCCCTTCGGCCCTCGATGTTGCGCCGACCTGTGAACTATTCTCAGCTCGTCCCCCGACACTATCCCAAAATCATCCATGTGCTTATCTAAGGATTGTTTAAATCTCCCTAATGTGGCTGAGTTGACTACCTTAACAGGTAGGGCTTACCACTCTCTGTGTAAAGAACCTGCCCCTGACATCTGTCTTAAATCTATCACCCCTCAATTTGTAATTGTGCTCCCTCATACATGCTGACATCATCATCCTAGGAAAAAGACTGTCACTGTCTACCCTATCTAATCCTCTGATCATCTTGTATGTCTCTATCAAATCCCCTCTTAGCCTTCTTCTTGCTAATGAGAACAGGTTCAAGTCTCTCAGCCTTTCCTCATAAGACCTTCCCTCCAGACCAGGCAACATCCTGGTAAACCTCCTCTGCACCTTTTGCAATGCTTCCACATCCATCCTGTAATGGGGTGACCAGAACTATACACAATATTCCAAGTGCGGCGGCACCAGCATTTTGTATAGTTGCAGCATGATATTGCGGCTCCAGAACTCAATCTCTCTACCAATAAAACCTAACACACCGTATGCCTTTTTAACAGCACTATCCACCTGGGTGGCAACTTTCAGGGATCTATGTACATGGACTCCAAGATCCCTCTGCACATCCACACTGCCAAGAATCTTTCGATTGATCCAGCGTTCTGCCTTCCTGTTATTCTTCCCAAAGTGCATCACTTTACATTTATCTGCATTGAACTCCATTTGCCACCTCTCAGCCCAATTCTGCAGTTTATCCAAATCCCCCGCAACCTGTAACATTCTTCCACACTGTCCACTATTCCACTGACTTTAGTGTCGCCTACAAATTTACTAATCCATCCACCTATACCTGCGTCTTAGTCATTTATAAAAATGACGAACAGCAGTGGTCCCAAAACAGATCCTTGTGACACACCACTAGTAACCGGACTCCAGGCTCAATATTTTCCATTAACCACCACTTGCTGCCTTCTTTCAGAAAGCCAGTTTCAAATTCAAACGGCTAAATCATCTTCAATTCCATGCCTCTGCATTTTCTCCAACAGCCTACCATGTGGAACCTTATCAAAACTTGGATGACAATGTAACAATAAGGTTTTTAATGAAACAGTCACAACATGTTCAATTAAAGCTTGGGATTTATCAGGCGATGTTACAATGGACCGGCACAGTTTGCTGTAGAAAGGTGATAAATGTTCCCAGTTAAGAGTTTACGAGGGATACTGAGGGCATCAGGCCAAGTCGTTACAAGAACAGAAACTGCTTAATGTTTCATACATCCCCGCCTTTTGATAAATAATCCAAGTGGAACATTTAATATAGAATGCATTTACCATCCCGAAGGAAAAGAGAAAAAGCTTGCTTCATTGCTTTTGAAGATATTAATACGGCTAATGGTAGAATTATGTTGAGATTCTGGATTTGAGGACCAGTGATGATAATAACCATCAGTTTAAAGTCTGCAATTCAAACGAGTCAACTGGAATTCAAAATAGAATTAAAGAAGTTCACAATGTGAGGTATAATGTTGTCAGCAGTTGTTTTCATTTTGCTGTCCACTCACACTGAGAGCAACTGGTGAAGGATTTATTTGTGATTAAGCAGTTGGATTTGACAGAGAGCTTTTCCAATGTGGAAACTGAGCTGTAAAATATTTGATTTTCTTACCACAGGACTTCCGAGCTCTTTAAAATCTCCACGCTGAATCTTGAGCGTTTTTTGTTAACAAGGTCTGTGTTGTGTTGAGTTATTTAAAAGGGATTCTCAACACTAGGCCAAGTGAGATTTTCTGCAGTATCTCAGCAAACTTGCCTCATTAAACACTCAGAGTCAAAAAGGGAGGTGCTGGAAAAGCACAGGAGGTCAGGCGGTGTCCAAGGAGCAGGAGAGTCGACTTTTCGGGACCATTCCTTTAAATGGGAAGTTTACCTTCCCAGCAGCCCCCTGGTCCTGGTTCTGGAATTTCCCTGTAATATATTTGGGCCATGGCAAACCGCGAGTAAATGAAACCATGGAAACCAGACCCACAGATACAGTGGTCAGCCTGTACTTATTAATTTTAATTTGGCTGTCACTGATTGGGCAGCATTTCTTTGCCCATCCCTCTCTGCCCTTGAGAGGATGATGTTCAGCTTCTTCCTTCAACTGTTGCAGTACATACATCTGGGGGCAGCACGGTGGCTCACTGGTTAGCACTGCTGCCTCACAGCCCCAGGGACCTGGGTTAAATTCTACCCCTCGGGACGACTGTCTGTGTGGAGTTTGTACATCCTCCCCGTGTCTGTGTGGGTTTCTTCTGGGTGCTCCCGTTGCCTCCCACAATCCAAAGGTGTGCAGGTTAGGGTGGATTGGCCGTGCTAAATTACCCAGAGTGTTCAGAGTAATGTGCATTAGTCAGGGATGAATGTAGGATAATAGAGTAGGGGGTTGGGTCTGGGTGGGTAACTCTTTGGAGGGTCGGTGTGGATTTATTGAGCTAAAGGGCTTGTTTCCACACTAATCCCTTTCTTCAGAATCTCACATGCCCACCTACTGCTCCCGCCAGCCCCACACGTCCCCCCTCCCATTTATCTCTCAGCCTCCTTCCTGCTTCACATTCCTGATGAAGGGCTTATGCCCGGAAAGTTGTCTGTCCTGTTCCTCAGATGCTGCCTGACCTACTGTGCTTTTCCAGCGCCCCACTTTTCGACGCTGACTCTCCAGCATCTGCAGTCCTCACTGTCTCCTCACTGAACATCTATGCTGCCCTATGCCATTCCTCAAGTCTGATTCTAGCCCCATCTTACCACGTGCCCTTGCTGGAGTAACACGCCACTCAGCAGATAACCATCGAAAGACAGGTAGCACTCGAACCTGCATGGTTGTCAAAATCCTGTTGTGTACCCGAGCAAGCATTGCCAGCCTAACGCTGCTCCCTTGTGGTTCACGGCTTTTTACCTCAGAAGTGGCAATCAATGCCCCATTTTGCCAACAGTGACCTGGAGCTCTCACTGAATTGGGGCAGAGCGAAGGTGAGATTTCCTCTTACCCCAGCACCAGCTGTGGAGGGGCACGACACCAGGCCATGCCAGTCTGGTCTGAGGTTGCCGATTGGGTCAGTACAGTCTCAGCCACCTTGAGGAATGGCCAGCACTGTAGGAGAAAGGTCAATGGCTTTCTCCAATCCCACCTTCGCTCCAGTACCCTAGCCTCCACCTACGTTACTGCACCCACCTCCCAGCAAGGCTCATGTTCTGCTGTTCTCACTGTTCCTTGCAACACCTTTCCTCACTATCACCCAGCCAACACCCCCTGATACTACTCACCCTCTGCACTGGGCACCTTTGATCTGCACTAGAGGTACTAGCTGGGCCAGACAATTTCAGCTCTCATATTCCTGCCTCTCTCTATCTTTCTCTCTCTCTCTCTCTCTCATTGCAGGAGGAAACTGTTTCTGGATTGGACAGAAAGAATCAAGGTGAGTGGCACATTCTCTGACTTAAGCCTCTTCACCCCCAATTCGGGCAACAAACCACCCCCAGGGACTGACTGTACAAATCCACAGGCGAAAGTGGGGACTGTAGATGCTGGAGATTAAAGAGGTAAAAACAATGACTGCAGTTGCTGGAAACCAGCTTCTGGATTAGTGGTGCTGGAAGAGCACAGCAGGTCAGGCAGCATCCAAGGAGCTTCGAAATTGGATGCTGCCTGAACTGCTGTGCTCTTCCAGCACCAGTAAACCAGAAGCTGGAGATTAAAGTCAAGATTAGAGTGGTGCTGGAAACGCACAGCAGGTCAGGCGGCATCTGAGGAGCTGGAAAAATTGATGTTTCAGGCAGAAGCCCTTCATCAGCTCTTCCTGATGAAGGGCTTTAGTCCAAAACATCGATTTTCCTGCTCCTTGGCTGCTGCCTGACCTGCTGTGCTTTTCCAGCACCACTCTACTCTTGTACAAATCCAAAACCTTGGGACTGATATTGGGGGCTGCCCTTCACTGACTGTGCTGGGACCACCTGAGCAAAGGCTATATCCCTGGGCTTGACTCAGTTGTGCTGACCAGCTTCCTGCCTATTGGGGGGCTCTGCACTAAGCAGCATAGCGGGACAACGGTGATATGAGCCTGGTATCTCTGCCTCAGGGGGCAAATGCACAAAGGCAAAGCACAACCCAGACGCTTTGAGCATTAGGGTCGGCTCAGAGTGACTGAGCAGTGTGACAGAGTGACCAACCCAGAGCTGGAGCCTGGTCCTGTCACAAAGCTGGGTGTACAGTGTCCCTGCTGCAGCATTGCAGTGATAGTCCCTGGTGAAACCTGGGGTGTAGAATTGATCTGTAAGTGGTTCAGGGGTGTGCCATCTGTGGGTTCGTAGAGGATGGCACATATCACATGCCAATGTCTGTGGTTGTGAGGTGCTTTCAGCCAGTACTCATGAATCATAGTATGAAGTCATAGAGATATACAGCACTGAAACAGACCCTTCAATCCAACTTTTTTTTTAGATCAGAGTGGTGCTGGAAAAGCAAAGCAGGTCAGGCAGCATCCGAGGAACAGGAAAATCGACGTTTCAGGCAAAAGCCCTTCATCAGGAAACTTTTGCCCGAAACGTCGATTTTCTTGCTCCTCAGATGCTGCCTGACCTGCTGTGCTTTTCCAGCACCACTCTAATCTAAATTCTGGTTTCCAGCATCTGCAGTCCTCACTTTGCTCTTCAATCCAACTTGTCCATGCCAAAGATATCCAAAACTAATCTAGTTCCATTTGCCAGCATTTGGTCCATATCCCTCTAAACCCTTCCTATTAATATACCCATGCAGATGCCTTTGAAATGTTGTAATTGTCTCAGCCTTCACCACTTCCTCTGGCAGCTCATTCCATACATGCACCACCCTCTGTGTGAAAAAGTTGAACTTCTGTCCCTTTTATTTTCAACAGAGCAGAGTCTAATCTCTTGTTATATTTTTTCTTCCTTTTTTTTCTATTGTTGTCTTTTTAACCCCAACACTATTGTCTAACTGCGGTGGTGCATAAACCTTTCCCAGCACCTATGTCATGTGTGTGCAGATGTGAGACTCAGTGAAGAACGACAGGCATTTGAATCTTTATTTATATTCCACCACCAGGAAGAAAAGAAACATCCGAATGGCCAGTGACAAGCAATGCCCTTCACGTCAAAGGGCAATGCTGCGTGATCAAAAAAGTGAAGGGGAGGGAAGGGGTTAAATCAAAATAGAGTTTGTTTTTTCCTTTTATATCTTTCCTCTCTCACCTGAAACCTAGTCCCTCTAATTCTGGGAGACAGACTTTGGCTATTCACCCTGTCCATGCCTCTCATGATTTTATAAATCTCTAGAAGGTCACCCCACAGCCTCTGATGATCCAGTAAAAACAATCCTTTTGAGTGGGAGCAGCGGCCGAGGAAAAACGAACCCGGGAGACTACAGCTAAGGTAAGACAGTTTGTTTCAAAATTACTTACCTGTAGCAGGCAGCGGTGTTTTTTTTTCTCTCTTCACAAAAAGAGCGGGAGCAGTAGAGGAAGTGACGGCAAACAGAAGGGCAGCCGGGAAGGAGAACGGTGAGTATAAATACTCACCCTTTAATCACCAACAGTCATTTGAGTGGGAGCAACGGCCGAGGAAAAGCGACCCCGGGAGACTACAGCTAAGGTAAGACAGTTTGTTTCAAAATTACTTACCTGTAGCGGGCAGCGGAAGTGAGGTTGGAGCGCATAGCTGGGCGGGAAGGTAAGTGATTAGTATTTGAGTGGGTGTGTTCTAGACCCCAGGTCCTACTTTCGTAGGGCCTGCCTCCCTCCCACCCTCCTCCTCTAACCTAACTTTAAAGTCCACAGGTTATTGACTCAGTGTTCTTGTTTTTGGAGACAGTGTACAGTCATGGCAGCGCAGGCGGTGGAAAGTTCCTCCTGCAGGATGTTTGAGGTAGGGGTGACCACCGATACTCCTGCCGACTTCGTGTGCAGGAAATGCAGTCAGATCCTGTTCCTCACCGAACGAGTTAGGGAACTGGAACTGGAGCTGGATGAGCTGAGGATTATTCGAGAGGCTGAGAGGGTGATCAATGGAAGCTACAGGGACATAGTTACGCCGGAGAACAGAGGTAGCTGGGTAACAGTTAGAGGTGGGAAGGGGAAGAAACAGGCAGTGCAGGGTTCCCCTGTGGTCGTTCCCCTAAAAAATAAGTATACAGCTTTGGAAACTGTTGGGGGGGACAGCCTTGCAGGTGTAAGCTGCAGTGAAGGGGTCTGTGGCTCTGAGATTCAGAAGGGAAAGGGGGAGAAGAGGAGAGCGCTAGTTATAGGGGACTCTCTAGTTAGAGGGACGGACAGGCGGTTCTGTGGACATGGACGAGACTCTCGGATGGTTTGTTGCCTCCCGGGTGCTAGGGTCCGAGACATCTCGGACCGTGTCTTCAGAATCCTTAAGGGGGAGGGTGTGCAGCCAGAAGTCGTGGTACACATTGGCACCAACGACATAGGTAGGAAGAGGGGTGGGGAGGTCATTCAAGAGCTCAAGGAGTTAGGCTGGAAGCTAAAAGCTAGGACAGACAGAGTCGTCATCTCTGGGTTGTTGCCGGTGCCACGTGACAGTGAGGCAAAGAATAGGGAGAGAGTGCAGTTGAACACGTGGCTGCAAGGATGGTGTAGGAGGGAGGGCTTCAGATATTTGGACAATTGGACTGCATTCTGGGGAAGGTGGGACCTGTATAAACAGGACGGGTTGCACCTGAACCAGAAGGGCACCAATATCCTGGGGGGTAGGTTTGCTAGCACTCTTCGGGGGGGTTTAAACTAATTTGGCAGGGGGATGGGATCCGGACTTGTAGTCCAGCAAGTAAGCTAGCTGTGTGTCAGGATGTCCAAGACTGTTGGGAGGCTGTGGAGAAGGTAGCACTGACAGGAACTACTTGCGGACACAGAGATGGGCTCAAGTGCGCATACTTCAATGCAAGGAGTATCAGAAATAAGGTGGGTGAACTTAAGGCGTGGATCGGTACCTGGGACTACGATGTTGTGGCCATCACGGAAACATGGATAGATGAGGGACAGGAATGGCTGTTGGAGGTTCCTGGTTACAGATGTGTCAGTAAGATTAGGGAGGGTGGTAAAAAAGGAGGGGGGGTGGCATTGCTAATTAGAAATGGTATAACGGCTGCAGAAAGGAAGTTTGAGGGGGATCTGCCTCTGGAGGTAGTATGGGCTGAAGTCAGAAATAGGAAAGGTGCAGTCACCTTGTTGGGTGTTTATTATAGGCCCCCCAATAGCAGCAGAGATGTGGAGAAACAGATTGGGAAACAGATTTTGGAAAGGTGCAGAAGCCACAGGGTCGTAGTCATGGGCGACTTCAACTTCCCAAATATTGATTGGAAGCTCTTTAGATCAAGTAGATTGGATGGGGCGGTGTTTGTGCAGTGTGTCCAGGAAGCTTTTCTAACGCAGTATGTAGATTGTCCAACCAGAGGGGAGGCCATATTGGATTTGGTACTCGGTAATGAACCGGGACAAGTGGTGGGCTTGTTAGTGGGTGAACATTTTGGTGATGGTGACCACAATTCTGTGACTTTCACCTTGGTTATGGAGAGAGATAGGTGCGCACAACAAGGAAGTTTTTACAATTGGGGGAAGGGAAATTACGATGCTGTAAGACAGGATTTGAGGAGCATACGTTGGGAGCATAGGCTGTCAGGGAAGGATGTGGTGGAAATGTGGAACTTTTTCAAGGAGCAGATACGACGTGTCCTTGATATGTATGTACCGATCAGGCAGGAAAGAAATGGTCGTGTGAGGGAGCCTTGGTTGACGAGGGAGGTTGAATGTCTAGTAAAGAGGAAGAAGGAGGCTTACATAAGGTTGAGGAAACAAGGTTCAGACAGAGCAGTGGAGGGATACAGGATAGCCAGAAGGGACCTGAAGAAAGGGATTAGGAGAGCTAAGAGAGGGCATGAAAAATCCTTGGCGGATAGGATCAAGGATAAACCCAAGGCATTCTATGCGTATGTGAGAAACCTGAGAATGACGAGAACGAGGGTAGGTCCGATCAAGGACAGTGGTGGGAGACTGTGTATTGAGTCGGAAGAGATAGGAGAGGTCTTGAACAAGTACTTCTCTTCAGTATTTACGAACGAGAGGGACCGTATTGTTGAAGAGGAGAGTGTGAAACGGACTGATAAGCTAGAAGAGATACCTGTTAGGAAGGAAGATGTGTTGGACATTTTGAACAACTTGAGGATAGACAAGTCCCCCGGGCCTGACGGGATATATCCTAGGATTATGTGGGAAGCAAGAGAGGAAATTGCAGTACCGTTGGCAATGATCTTCTCGTCTTCACTGGCAACGGGGGTGGTACCAGGGGACTGGAGAGTAGCGAATGTTGTACCCCTGTTCAAAAAAGGAAATAGGGATAACCCCGGGAATTACAGGCCAGTTAGTCTTACTTCTGTGGTAGGCAAAGTAATGGAAAGGGTACTGAGGGACAGGATTTACGAGTATCTGGAAAGACACTGCTTGATTCGGGACAGCCAGCACGGATTTGTGAAGGGTAGGTCTTGCCTTACAAGTCTTATTGAATTCTTCGAGGAGGTGACCAAGCATGTGGATGAGGGTAGAGCAGTGGATGTAATGTACATGGATTTTAGTAAGGCATTTGATAAGGTTCCCCATGGTAGGCTTATGCGGAAAGTCAGGAGGCATGGGATAGAGGGAAATTTGGCCAATTGGATAGAAAACTGGCTAACCGGTCGAAGGCAGAGAGTGGTGGTAGATGGTAAATATTCAGCATGGAGTCCAGTTACAAGTGGAGTTCCGCAGGGATCAGTTCTGGGTCCTCTGCTGTTTGTAATTTTTATTAATGACTTAGATGAGGGAGTCGAAGGGTGGGTCAGTAAATTTGCAGATGATACGAAGATAGGTGGAGTTGTGGACAGTGAGGAGGGCTGTTGTCGGATGCAGAGGGACTTAGATATGATGCAGAGCTGGGCTGAGGAGTGGCAGATGGAGTTCAACCCTGCCAAGTGTGAGGTTGTCCATTTTGGAAGAACAAATAAGAATGTGGAATACAGGGTTAATGGTAGGGTTCTTGGTCAGGTGGAGGAACAGAGGGATCTTGGGGTCTATGTACATAGATCTTTGAAGGTTGCCACTCAGGTGGATAGAGTTTGTAAGAAGGCCTATGGAGTCTTATCGTTCATTAGCAGAGGGATTGAATTCAAGAGTCGTGAAGTGATGTTGCAGCTGTACAGGACTTTGGTTAGGCCACAGTTGGAGTACTGTGTGCAGTTCTGGTCGCCTCACTTTAGGAAAGATGTGGAGGCTTTGGAGAGGGTGCAGAGAAGATTTACCAGGATGTTGCCTGGAATGGAGAGTAGGTCGTACGAGGATAGGTTGAGAGTTCTCGGCCTTTTCTCGTTGGAACGGCGAAGGATGAGGGGTGACTTGATAGAGGTTTATAAGATCATCAGAGGAATAGATAGAGTAGACAGTCAGAAACTTTTCCCCCAGGTACAACAGAGTGTTACAAGGGGACATAAATTTAAGGTGAAGGGTGGAAGGTATAGGGGAGATGTCAGGGGTGGGTTCTTTACCCAGAGAGTGGTGGGGGCATGGAATGCGCTGCCCGTGGGAGTGGTAGAGTCAGAATCATTGGCGACCTTTAAGCGGCATTTGGATAGGTACATGGATGGGTGCTTAATCTAGGATAGAAGTTCGGCACAACATCGTGGGCCGAAGGGCCTGTTCTGTGCTGTATTGTTCTATGTTCTATGTTCTAATCCCAGCCTCTCCCTAAGCTCAAAGCCTCCAACCCTGGCAACATGCTTGTAAATCTGGTCTGTGAGCAATTCTGAGCCCCATACCTCAGGAAAGGTATGGTCCAGAGGAGGTTCACGAGAATGGTCATGGGAACGAAAGGCTTAACATATGAAGAAGGTTTGAGGACTCTGGGACTATACTCGATGGAGTTTAGGAGGATGGGGGGAGGATCTGATGAAACTTACAGAATACTGAATGGTCTGGACAGTGCAGAAGTTGGGAAGATGTTACCAGATTTAAAGGTTTAATAAGGCTACAATTCATCTCTTAACAACCAGCTGGACTCTTCAGCCAATTCTGTCACACAATCCCATGGTGTTGAGACATCTATAAGATTCTGCCTTTCTTCATTAAAAGGCTTGCTTCATCAGGTTTGACTCTGCTGTTTGAAAATAGGAACATAGGACTTCGGAGCAAGATCAGGCTATTTAGCCCTTTGACCTCATAACCCAATTCTAGGACTCACCAATAGCTGCTCTGAACCAGCCTGTTAATGTGGCCTGGGGTAACGGTTCCCACTGCCCGTTGGGAAATATCTGGCCTCTATTCTTTGCTTCATAAGATATCATTGTTAAGATTGAAGCTTATTCTTTGGAGGCTCCTGATCATGCATTTAGCATGTATCACTACGTGACACAATGTGTGGAACCCATACATATTTGATTATATCCTGTGGCATGCACAGATGTTTGTTTTAATAAGATGCTCTAGAATAATATCCAAGTGGCCTCAGTCAATGAGCATTCACTCATGATAAAATATGTGCAATTGAAATAGCATTTTACGTATAATTTTAAATGCAAGCAACCAAGGAGCAAATTTCCCATTTGCTGTTGAAATAACTCCACCAAGGCCAGTGTCCCATCACCAAGTCACCCTTTGTTTACATGTGGAGACACTAATCCATCTCCCTCTGAGCCTGCTCTCAAATGTGAACAGAACCTCTGACACCCCTGTATTATATTTGCTTTTTCTTTCCCCCAGCATGCATATTGTGTATGCAGGTGTAAGACACAGTGAATGCAAAACAAGTGGACATTCCTGTTTATAATCTGTCAGCCAGGGCTGCCTGATTGTCCCAGATTAACTGCATCACTCAGGGAACTCATATTCTATGAGGTGCACCTGGCTGACCTTGTTACAATCACTGTAGCTATTTACCATAGTATCTTTTTTTAAAATGCTACTAATTTTCTTCGTGAAAGCTAAGCTTAAGTGAAATGTATTAAGATACCAGATTAAATTAGCCTGGTTAACACTAGACTCTCTGCGTAAGTTAAATTAAAATGTTCAATGACCTTAAAAAATGGCCAAACGTTTCTAACCAGACAAATGAATGACAGATATGAGCCACCACGTTTATAGCTTAAACACAGATTAACCATTGTACTCTATGCTACTCTCTCCCCACCCCCACCCTCCTCTAGCTTATCTCTCCATGCTTCAGGCTCACTGCCTTTATTCCTGATGAAGGGCTTTTGCCCGAAACGTTGATTTCGCTGCTCGTTGGATGCTGCCTGAACTGCTGTGCTCTTCCAGCACCACTAATCCAGCATAAGCTTAAGGTGAGTGGGAAAGATGTAAAAGGGACCTAAGGGGCAACATTTTCACGTGCGTGTAAAGAATGACTTGTCAGAGGAAGTCATAGAGTCATAGAGATGTACAGCATGGAAATAGACCCTTCGGTCCAACCCGTCCATGCCGACCAGATATCCCAACCCAATCTAGTCCCACCTGCCAGCACCCGGCCCATATCCCTCCAAACCCTTCCTATCCATATACCCATCCAGATGCCTCTTGAAAATTGCAATTGTACCAGCCTCCACCACATCCTCTGGCAGCTCATTCCATACACATACCACCCTCTGTGTGAAAAAGTTGTCCCTTAGGTCTCTTTTATGTCTTTCCCTTCTCACCTTTAACCTATGTCCTCTAGTTCTGGACTCCCCCACCCCAGGGAAAAGACCTTGTCTATTTACCCTATCCAGGCCCCTCATGATTTTATAAATCTCTATAAGGTCACCCCTCAGCCTCCGACGCTCCAGGGAAAACAGCCCCAGCCTATTCAGCCTCTCCCTGTAGCTCAAATCCTCCAACCCTGGCAACATCCTTGAAAATCTTTTCTGAACCCTTTCAGGTTTCACAACATCTTTCTGATAGGAAGGAGACCAGAATTGCACGCAATATTCCAAGGTAGAGGCTAGTATAATTACAACATTTAAAAGGCATCTGGGTGGGTATAAGAATAGGAAAGGCTTAGAGGGCTATGGGCCAAATGCTTGCAAATGGGACTCGGTTAATTTTGACGATCTCTGTTCGTCATGGGCGAGTTGGACTGAAGGGTCTGTTTCTGTGCTGTACATCTCTATGACTCAATGGTGTTTGTGCTCTGCTCTAGATGTGCAATCAAACTCTTGTCAATCTCTCTAAGTCTTTTGCTGCCTCATTCAGCATGTGGAAATCAATTTGTTAAATGTCAACTATTCCTCGCATGCTTCAGGACTGTTCTGAAGAAGTCGTACCACACTTGAAACGTTAACTCGGTTTCCCTCTCCACAGATGCTTCCAGACCTGCTGAGCTTCTCCAGCATTTTCGGTGTTTGATTCACATCTAAATAATACCACTGAAAGAAACAATGTTCTGTAGCAGATTGTGCTGCCCAAATTCTGCACACCACAGTTAAAGCCTATAACTATCCTCAATGAGAGGTTAACAGTAACTTCTTCATTCAAAGGGTTTGGATTCTGTGGAATTCCCTGCTCATTTAAGGCTACCTCATTGAATATTTTTAAGGTGAAGATAAACAGATTTTTGGACAATAGAGGAAATAAGGGTTATAGCGAGTGTGCGGGTAAGTGGAGCTGAGTACACGAAAAGAGCAGCCATGATCTTATTGAATGGTGGAGCAGGCTCAATGGGCTAGATAGGTGAAAGTGAAAACTGCAGATGCTGGAGATCAGAGTCTAGATTACAGTGTTGCTGGAAAAGCACAGCAGGTCAGGCAGCATCCGAGGAGCAGGAAAATCAACGTTTCGGGGCAGGAGCTCTTCTCAATGGGCTGGATAATCTACTCCTGCTCCTACTTGTTATGTGCTTATGTTCTGTGATTTCCATTAAAAATCATCACGCCTAAAACTATTTCTCCATTTTGCTACAGAAAGAATTATTCTTCTCATGAATGTCTAAAATGCTGTGGCAGTCCCCAGAGTGGGCATGCAGAACAAGGGCATGGATCTGAACAAATGTGCCAACTTGATAAAAAAAATACACAAGAAAGGCAAAGACTTTTGATCTTTATGCTACTTAATGACAATAAACTAATTGTCGTCCAGTTACCTTCATTAGCAGCATGACTCTCCAGCCCTGACTTAGCATTTCTCAATTGTCTGTTTTTCACTGGGCTGCAGTAAACATTGTGTTGAATTGTCTGGTTTCTCTGTGTGTTTGATTCACTGGCCATTGCTTTTTCAGGTGCCCACATTGAAGAAGTTCTGCTCTTCTCTCCAATGAGATTTCTGTCTCAATCTTTTGACTTCCTGACCTTCAGCACCTCCACTCTCTCTGTAAGAATGACCCTGACCTTCTGATCTGCCTGTCGTTTCAATGAACCCCCTTGCTTTGATGCGAATCTTTCTATCCTGGGTCTGCTGCAGCCTTCCAAACAGTTGGAAGATACAAAAGCTTAAACACACACACACAGAACAACAGATTCAAGAACACCTTCATCCTGCTGCTATTACACTTATGAATGGACCTCACAAGTTTTAAATGTAATGACTAGATTCCCTACTGTGTGGAAACAGGCCCTTCAGCCCAACAAGTCCACAGTGACCCTCCAAAGACTAACCTACCCAGACCCATTTCCCTTGGACTAATGCACCTAACACCATGGGCAATTTACCTAGCCTGGATTGTGGGAGGAAACCCGCACAGAAGGTGAAAACCCCACACAGCCAATCACCCAAGGCTGGAATCGAACATGGGTCCCTGGCACTGTGAGGTAGCAGTGCTAATCACTGAGCCACCATAATGCTGACCTTATTCTTTGTGCCCCTTCTCTGCAGCTGTCACATTGCATTCCTCACTGTTCTGTTATCCTTATGCACTTTCATGGCGTCCACTGCTTGTACTGCTCACAAAACAAGACTTTTCACTGTACTTAGGTGCATGTGACAATAATAAATCAAATCAAATCAAAAAAACATTCAGTCACCTGCACACACATGACATGGGTGCTGGGGAAAAATAAGCACTACCACTGTTAAGAGGTAGTGTTGTGGGGGGAACAAAAAGAAGGAAAAATAGAAAGAAAAAACAAAAAAAAAAGAAAAAAGTAATAAGCAGGAGTGTCAGAGGTTCTGTTCACTCTGAGAGCTGGCTCTGAGGGAGCTGGATCAGTGTCAAGAACTCTACATCTTGTGAAAAAGAAAGAATTAAAAACGTTCAGTGCAAACTGGAGGAACAGCGCTTCAGTTTCTACTTTGGCACTTTACAGCTTGCAGGATTCAATATTGAATACCCCAACTTCAGAACATGACCTCTCCCCATTTCCCTTTGAGGGAGAAACTCCCCATTAAGTTTCTCCAGTACTTTCTGTTTCTATTTCAGATTTCCAGCATCGGGAGTGATATTTGTCATGTAGAAGGAATTTGGCCGGGAGTTTATGGAATGGGACTGATTCTGGAATTTATTTTTAGCTAATTTATTTGCTGCAAGGCAAGAAGTTTTCTCCTTCAGAGAACACAATGAAAAGTTTCTGGGGTTACTTTTAAAAGTTGTCTTTTCGAGTGGAGTGACACCAAGGTTGGTTATAGTTGCTTTGTCTATGGATTCTAGTAGATTTTCCCACATTATCGACAAACATTGACTGACTTTAATCCATGTGAGATTCTACAATTCTTCATTCTGTCTTCCAATTATGTCCAACGTTCACCGAGTTGCAACTAATTATACCTCACAATTGATTTACTGTTTTCAGTTTATTGACAGTCCAGTTTAGGCTCAAGGTTATTCAAGTGTGCTATCCTTTTGCGCTGTGCAGAAAATCCTTGAATTCATTTTGCAAGCAATCTTGCCCTCACCCATTTTCACTTCTGCCACTTGCTGTGTGAGGCAATCCTGCGACAAGTTGGGCAGCACGGTGGCTCAGTGGTTAGCACTGCTGCCTCACAGCGCCAGAGACCTGGGTTCAATTCTAACCTCGGGTGACTGTCTGTGTGAAGTTTGCACATTCTTCTTGTGTCTGCGTGGGTTTCCTCCGGGTGCTCCGGTTTCCTCCCACAGTCCAAAGATGTGCAGGTTTGGTGAGTTGGTCATGCTAAATTGCCTGTAGAGTTAGGGGGAATGGGTCTGGGTGGATTACTCTTCAGTATGGACTTTTTAGGACAAAAAGGCCTGTTTCCACACTGTAGGGAATCTAACCTAAAAGGGGGAGGGGAGACCCAAGATTCTCAGCGGAACCCAAGAGGTGTGGGCTTACATCCAGTTCACTCAGCTATGATTAATTGTTACCTCCTCCCTAATGGAGGTTTTTTTTTAAGGATCGTTAGTGAAATCTGCTTTCATTTAATTCCCAGCATACAAAACATTGTCATATTAGTTGCATCTTATTTGACAAACTCATTCAAACAGGTAAAATTAGTGTATTGTATTGATGCAGTGGAGATCCTTTCAGGATGATTCAGATCTGCTGTGTTGGTGTCAAAGGAAGGACAGTGTGCATGAAACAAAGAAAAGGAAGACTCATGTTAATTTGGGACGTTTCACAACATTAAGATGTCCCATTGCAACAATTGGCTGTTGGCATCATACTGCTCTGTCAACCAACAATTGAGCTGACTGGGCTAAACTGATTCCCCTCCTATATCAACTGGGAACAAGCATAGAGTTTTCATTGAGCATTTAATTTGAAAGGTAGAATCTCACTATTGTATTCAGTTAACTGAATGTAGATGCGTATAGTTGGAATTAATGTTGTACTTTGCTGGTATACTTTTTCTAAATCTCTCTCACCATTCCCAGTAAAAAGGGAGCAACTTTATCTACTCCAGGTCCTCAGGCTGAACTGCAAAGATATTTATCCACAACTAGTTGACTTGGGGGTAGGTTAGCTCAGTTCGCTACTTTATCTTACAGAGTGATACGAACAGTTTGGGTTCAATTCCTGCAGCAGCTACAGTTCCCATTGTTCCAACTGCATCCTTCAGCTAAAGTGTGGCGATCCTCAGGTTAAACCACCCAGTTACAGGTCATTCTTCTGTAACATAACGGTTGCATTCTTGTGCAACGCTGCATTATAGGAAAATCACAATTTAGAAACTGCGCTTTCAGTGTTGACAATGTAATCACATTACAGTCAACACATATTTTAAAAGTTTGCACTTGAGAAACAATGTCCCCAATCTGTCAATCATGTTACAGTGAATTCACATTTAGTGAAATGCACATTATAGCAGAACAAACAGTTACCTCTTTTCCTCACTCTCATACTCAGGACCTTGCCTTTTAGGAGTTGGGAGGTCATGTTGTGGCTGTGCAGGACATTGGTTAGGCCACTGTTGGAATATTGCATGCAATTCTGGTCTCTTTCTTGTGGAAACGTGTTGTGAAACTTGAAAGGGTTCAGAAAAGATTTACAAGGATGTTGCCAGGGTTGGAGGATTTGATATATAGGGAGAGGTTGAATAGGTTAGGGCTGTTTTCCTTGGAGCATTGGAGGCTGACGTTATAGAGGTTTACAAAATTATGAGAGGCATGGATAGTGTAAATAGACAAAGCCTTTTCCCTGGAATGGGTGAGTCCAGAATTAGACGGCATAGGCTTAGGGTGAGAGGGAAAAGATATAAAGGAGACCTAAGGCGCAATGTTTTCACGCAGAGGGTGGTACGTGTATGGAATAAGCTGCCAGAGGAAGTGGTGGAGGCTAATACAGTTGCAACATTTAAAAGGCATCTGGATGAGTATATGAATAGGAAGGGTTTGGAGGGATATGGGCCAGGTACTGGCAAGTGGGACTAGATTGTGTTGGGATATCTGGTTGGCATGGACGGGTTGGACCGAAGGGTCTGTTTCTGTGCTGCACTTTTCTATGACTCTATGACTCTACTAACAGTTTTCCAGTTCTATGCTTCCCAAATTGATGTAAGTTTTGTTGAAGTATTTTTAGAAAAGAGATGGAGCTTATGACTTTAATGCGGTGACAAATGTGCCTAAACAGTCTATGTTAATGGGTCCATCTCTGCTTTACTGGCAGATGGCTTATAGTATTGAAAACCTTTATTTGCAATATCAATGAAATATCTGGTGATGTAATACAATTGATACATTTACCATCGTTATCATTCAAATATTCTGCATTTCCTGCAACAACTCAAGCTAGGTGGAGTAGGGTTAGTAGCCAACTCACTCGAAAAACAAATGAAGAATTTTAAGTGCAGTTTAAAGCAGAGTGATTGTCTTTCCTCCAATTTATTGCATTGGTCTTGCAAACATTGTTCAGGGAGTCAACCTTATCGATACAGCACCAATAATGAATTTCCTGACTGTGCCCATTTTGGGGAAGCTTGCTAAATTAAGCCTTTTATTTGAGCAACTTTTAATATGTAAGTAACTTGACTTGTTAAGAGACCACCATGCATCAATGAATCAAGGAAACAGTTTTGTGGAAATTCTGTGAAACTTTGTTGGAAACTGATGAACGTTACCATCACTGAATTCCCCCACTATCAACATCCAAGGGGTTACTATTGACTAGACCTCGGATGCTGCCTGAACTGCTGTGCTCTTCCAGCACCACTTAATCCAGAATCTGGTTTCCAGCATCCGCAGTCATTGTTTTTACCTAGAAACTCAACTGGACTTGCCACATAAACACAATAGCTACAAAAGGAGGTCAGAGATTAGGAATACTGTAGCAAGTAGCTCACCTCCTGATGCGCCAAAGCCTGTCCACCATCTACAAGGCACAAGTCAGGAATGTGATAGAATACATGCCCCTTGCCTGGATGAGTGCAGCCCCAACAACACTCAAGAAGCTTGATACCATCCAGGACAAAGCAGCCGCTTGATTGGCACCACATCCACAAGCATCCACTCCCTCCACCACCGACTCTCAGTAACAAAATGCACTGCAGAAATTCACTAAAGATCTTCATGCGACACCTTCCAAACCCAAAACAACTTCCATCTGGAAGGACAAGGACAGCAGTCACATGGGAACACCACCACCTTCAAGATCCCTCCAATCCACTCACAATCCTGACTTTGGAATATATCATCGTTCCTTCAGTGTCGCTGGGTCTGAATCCTGAAATTCCCTCCTTAATGTCAGTGTGGATCGACCTACAGCAGGTGGACTGCAGCGGTTCAAGAAGGAAGCTCACCATCACCTTCTCCTGGGGCAAGCAGGGACAGACAATAAATACAGGCCAGCCAGTGATGTCCATGTCTCATGATGGAATAACTTAAGAAGAAACTGTTATTTTTTTAAAGAGTACAGGAGTAGAACAGGAGGACAAATTTGTTGCCCTTTCAGCCATGATTCAATAAGATCTTCCCTGATTATCTGTCGACTCCACCTCCTTGCATTTTACTTATATCACTTGATTCTCTCAATGTATGACCTACTGGAGCACTCACGTGATGCAGTGGTAGTGTGGCTACCTCTAAGCCAAGTGGCCTGTGTTCAAGTTCCACCGAACCCTGAGATGTGTCATAACATCTCTGAGCAAGTTGATTCAAACATGTCTGTACCCTACTGACCTCTGACCTGAGCATGCCATTAGAATTTACTTTCTTAGGCTTCTATTTGGTTAACAAAAATAATATTACCCTAATAAATGCTTCAGCATTATACTCAGAGTGTCATAAATTAATGGCAGATACATTACTACGTTGAATGTACTGTTTATAACATTCCATATGCTTTGTGTTACGTATGGTGACCCATTTTATTCTGTTAGTAAAAGAGTTAAACTGCTTCTGAAAAGAAAGGGGTTTCTCAGACATAAGGTTTGGATCTATATTTCGCAACTCTGAGAAATTACTCTCTGGCCGTGACAACAAAGATGACAGTAAAACTCTTTGAGGTTGGGACTATATATTTTAACAAAGAGCCAACCATCTTGCCTGTAAAATAATTCACCTCCGGTGTCACGAAAAGAGAACAATGGTGTATTAACATGAGAATGCCTCCATTTTGTCTTTGATAACTCAATATTTGAGAACGTTATCACATTGACTATTGGGGGTTTCAGAGGTCAACTTGGGATGAGAATGAACTTGCTTCAAGCATTCTATTCATTGATCGATTATACATTAGACCATTTCCTTCCTCTCTAGTTCTTTTATAGATGTCAAAAGAATGCAATTATTTTCAGAACCAAAGGCAGAAATTGATGGAGAAACTCAGGAAGTTTGGCAGCATCTGTGGACAGAGACAGCAGCGTTAACATTTCGGGTCCAGTGACCCTTCTTCAGGGTTGTGGTCCTGTCCAGCAATTTCTGCTTTTGTTTCAGAACCTCAGCATTTGCAGCTCTTTCTTTTTATTCTGAGAGATAACTATAAATGGTGTACCCATTGTAACATGCAAATTCAGTAGAATTCCTCTCAGGCTCTATCTGTAACTCTGCCCAACTGACGCTGAACTCTGGGACGGTCCATCCAAAATATGGTACAATGCATCTGCAATATTGCCTGCTCCCCAGAGATGAAGGACATTTCTCAACTAATGGAAAACAAGCATCTGGTGAAGCTAAGTAAACAGAAATCAAACATGCAAAGTATCCACTAGATTGAACAGCCACTTCTAGGTCTGCACTGTCATACCTTATTATCCGTACTGGGCAATAACAATTCTCACAGAGGGTATACAAAACAGTTAACAATTAGATTACTTACAGTGTGGAAACAGGCCCTTCGGGCCAACAAGTCCACAATGACCCTCCAAAGAGCAACCCACCCAGATCCATTCCCCTACACCAAACACTACGGGGAATTTAGCATGGCCAATTTACCTGACCTGCACATTTTTGGACTGTGGGAGGAAACCCACACAGACAATGTGTAAGCTCCACACAGATGGTTGCCTGAGGTGGGAATTGAACCCTGGTCCCTGGCACTGTGAGGCAGCAGTGCTAACCACTGTGCCACCGTGCTGCCTAATCAATATTCCACATAGACTTCATGATTGAGAATGTGAGGCAGTTCTCTCAATTCCTTTCCAAATTTAAAAATAAAATCTTGTTAAGTTCAAAGCCTGTTTCTGAACCACAGGTTGGACAGAGGATCTGCTCTGATGCTGTCAGCACACCACAGTCATTGATTGCTAGGAACTGTGCTGAAGACATCCAATATGGCCGACAGGTGATTGATCCACCTCAATCTGTTGGGAAAACCCCTCCCGCCTATGCAGAGGGAAGGATTTTTGGTTTGGCTGCTGAGGATTCCTGATCCACTGGGAAGAGTTGGCAGGAATTACATTCCTGCCAATGCCATAACACCATAAGATATGGGAGCAGAAATTAGGCCATTCAGCCCATCAAGTCTGCTCCACCATTCAACCATGCCTGATACGTTCTCAACCCCATTCTCCCACTTTTTCCCTTTAAGTCTTGATCCCCTTGAATCTCAAGAACCTATCTATCTTCATTTTACACACACTCATTGACCTGGCCTCAACAACCCTCTGTGGTAATGAATTCCATTGATTCCCCACTCTCTAGCTGAAGACGTTTCTCCTTATCTCTGTTGTAAAAAGTCTTCCTTTTACTTTAAGGCTGTGCCCTCAGGTCTTAGTCTCTTCCCAACATCTACTCTGTCCAGGTTGACCAGTATTCTGCCAGTTGCCACTCTCCCCCGACCCCCCCATCTGTTTAATATTCATCAGGGGCTTTAATTAACTTAGCCACATCCTCAACTCCCAAACATTGGCCAGAAATTATTGTTCCTTTTATGTCAGGCTTTGCAGACTAGTTCCTGCTGGAACTACGTGTAATCTCTGAAATACAAGAGGAAACCATGCAGGCTACATGGAAGGTAAGCTTGGTGGATCAAGTGAGTCCATGTTATCAGGTGGAGAGTCAGAGGATTTGGGGCTCTGAGGTTGGAGAGGCTGGGGGCAGGTTTAACAGGCCGTGCAACCTTCTGTATTGACTCATACAGACACAGGGAATCCCACCCTTCCCTGTAAATGTACCATCTTTCCCCCCCCCCCCCCCATCCTGTCTGGCACCAGCCTTTGGATCACCCGGACTTTCTGAGGACACAGACCTCCCCAATCTGTGGGCAAGAAAATGGCGGGTGAGATGGTTAAGAGGCAATTAGTTGGTTACTTATGGGCTTCAAGAGAAAGTGAGGACTGCAGATCAGAGTCAAGAGTGTGGTGCTGGAGGCATCTGAGGAGCAGGAGAGTCGATGGTTTGGGCATAAGTCTTCCTGATAAAGAGCACATGCATGAAACATCAACACTCCTGCTCCTCAGATGCTGCCTGACCAGCTGTGCTTTTCCAGCACCACACCTTTTGCTACTAATGGGCTTCAGTAGACCCAAGACTAGATTCTCCACCGTGTGGAAACAGTCCCTTCAGCCCAACCTGACCCTCCGAAGAGTAACCCACCCCCCTCTGACTAATGCACCTAATATTATGGGCAATTTAGCATGGCCAATTCACCTGGCCTACCCATCTTTGGACTGTGGGAGGAAACCCACGCAGACTCAGGGGAGAATGTGCAAACTCCACACAGATAGTTGCCCGAGGCTGGAATCGAACCTGGGACCGTGAGGCAGCAGTGTTAACCACTGAGCCACCATGCCACACCATGCCCAACTCCTCCATTGCACCCTCATGAAATGGCAGAAAGATTAGTGGTGGGCGGTAGGTGTCACTTTACAACCTCTCAATCCAGTGGGAGGGACGTACCGAGTTCCACTCGGCGTTTTCCCTCATTTTCACACCACAGCCAAGTGAAACCTCGAGTGTGGGACCCAGTGCTATGGAAGCTTGCACTCTGGTGCATTTCAGCTCACAGAGAAACACTGCTGTCTTTAGGCTGACACTGACCCATTATCGGAACGCATCATCGGGTTGGGTCTTCCCAGCAGTGGCAGTCCCACGGAGATTGGCCCTTAACCTCCCCTCTTTCACATCAGGAAGCAGCTCTTCAATTCTGACAGCAGATTCTGTCCAGTGGGCTCCTCCAGAAACGTGGAGTCTTCCCTTACATCTGACAGGTCCCCTGTAGTGCAGGATAATTGGGGGAGTACAAGTCACAGCCTTTTTCACAGCAGACAGAGGGAGCTGTCCAATCCCAGGAGTGAGGTCCTGGTGCAGGGTGTCATCAGTTATGGGTCTGGGGTGTCGGTATCCATGAGAGGTGTAGCTGGGAGGTGGGGGGTAATTTGTGAGGCTAGTTGAATGGTTACTCGGCGGTTTGACAAGGTTTTTAATCGTCCTGACAATAATTGAGTAACTATTCAGTTAACTGGAGGAGAACCCTCCAAATTGTCCTATTTAAATTATACTTATAGAAGGTTTCAGCCATGGGAGCTCTGTCCAGTGGAATCCTGGAAAATTCCTTCAGATTCTGACATGATGAGGATTCTGTTGGAGCCCTGTGCGCCACTCCCATGTGTACTGGGATGACGAATGCCTGGCCATTGGAAAATGCGGGAAAATCATCCAGAGGTTTGTACAGGGTATTCTCATGTGTAAATGCAAAGGGAATGGTTGCATTACAAGGTTAGAGAATAGGGAGATCCCTGAAGTTCAGTGAGTTCAAAACATATCCTTTCCCCAGTTTGCGTGTGAAACTCAGGACAGGATAGGATTGAGGATGGAGTTGAAAGGCCATATCAATGAAGACAGTTTTTTGGAATGATTTTATTGAAGAGAAAAATGCATTAATCAGCTTTCCAGGAACAAGCAGTGCTTATTTTCATAAGTGATGGGATTAAAGAATAAATGATATGCTTTAGGCTACTAACAGACCTCCCCTTTCTCTGAGAACAGAAAGTGTCTCCTCCTACATTGTGTTCTGAAAAGCCTGTGACTATAGGTATTCCTTGTTATATTAACATTGGAAAGGCCAATAGCTTTAAATCAATGGATCACCAAAATTGGAACAACTTTGCTTCAGGATCCACTTTTGCAATAATTGCAAAGTTCAAATTCATGATCTCAGAAACGTCACTTAATGATCAGTCAGTTCTCTAGTAACCAATTAACTTTTAATCCATACTCCTAAGTCTTTTAACTGTTTCTGAATATGCAATTTTGTGGAAAAAAAACGCAATTTACACTCTTTCTTTCGCCATTCAGTCCATAATTGGACTGGGCTTCTTGGTAGCAGACAGTGGAACAACACTTACACTTTGTTTTCAGAGATTACAAGGCATTGCAAAAGAAAAATTATCATATGCAAGTTAAGGTAACATGCGCCGAATCTTATGTATTTTGGTAAAGTGTCATTTTAGTTGCGTTTTCACTTGCTTGTGTGACATTGCATTTCCAAGTATCCATTGCAAAGCAGTGTCTGCTTTAGTGGTAAATATGGTTTTCAGAGCAGGTTGCTGCTTAACTTCCACATTACCTTAACTTGCACATGATAATTTTTCTTTTGCAAAGTGTAAGTGCAAGTGTTCTACCAAGCAGCCCAGTCCAATTATGGACTGAATGGGGAAAGAAAGAGTGTAAATTGCGTTTTTGTTTTCAAAAAATTGCATGTTCAGAAACAGTTAAAAGACTGTTCATAGCAATAGTGGGGCTAAATTCCTTAGCATCTGAGGAATTGTTCATGGTAACTTGGAGACCAACCTCTGCAAAAGTACAGAATTGTCAACAAACATAGCCAATCGAACAACTCCCTCAAAAGGTTTTCATATTGGGCTGCAATTGGCAACGATTGAATAATTTACCTGCAGTTCTGATGAGACTAATGTGCTCTGTGGGTAGGGAAGACAAGAACCAAATAAGTCATAATGGTAAACAAGGTAAAAGTTAGAGCACAATCTTTTAAGACATGATTGGAGGAAGGCAAAGGGGCTGGTATTATTACATTAAATCATTAAAGCACAGCAGTTTGAATTCTAATTGCATGAAATAATGGAAGGCAAGCAGCAAATTTTGCAGTGGAAATCTTGTGCATTTGGTGCACAAACCTGAATTACTGAGTGTCATATACCTGTGGACAATATTATGCACTTTGACAAGTCATATTTAGCAAATTCTCCAGAGCTCTGGGAGAACCTTTCACTTTTCCACACATGCTGGCTGTAAATCTAACAAAGCAGCAACCAGAGTGGTTCTGCCAACTGCTCTGAAAATCCCTGGAGATTAGCTTTCAGAATACACGAATTGACAGGGTCTTGCAACAACAGCTACGCACCGCTGCCTGAGGAGAATTACTAGCTTCTGATCAATTTGGCTGGAACCAATCTGACTGCAACCAAACAACATTGCATTATCCAATCCCATAGCTTAGTTCAAATGGCAGCACATACTCCAAAATGTATCAGATGGGGTCTTCCTGCTGTTTGATTAGTGAGTGAAATGCATTTGATGGAAATGACATTATTTAAAGGGAACTTCCTCGAGAGGGTATACTGAGCTGTTGTTCCTGAATCTCTGGACATTTAGAAACGCATTCTCCATGGTCAGCCTGATAATCATGGCTAGTAGCTTCACCTTCAATGTAAAAAATGGTGGTCTCAGTAGGAAGACTCATCTGTTAATCATATGGTCACCAGCATGTTTGATTTGATTTATGATTGTTACATGTGCCTAAATACAGTGAAAAGTTTTGTTTTGCAATTAGTACAGGCATAACATTCAAAGATCAGAGGGTGATTGAACAGAGCGAGGAATACAAAGTTGTGGTTGCAAAAAAGATGCACAAAAAGATCAATATTAATGTTGAATTTTGAGAGGTCCATTCAGAAGTCTAATAACAGCAAAGAAGAAACTGTTCTTGAATCTGTTGATCCGCGTGTTTAAGCTTTTGTATCTTTTGCCTGACAGAAGAGGTTGGGAGAGATTATAACCGGGGTAGGAGGGCTCTTTGATGATGTCGGCTGCCTTTCCGTGTCAATGAGAAGTGTAGACATCCCATTATCCTTTCCAGATTAACACCAGTGAACACAGTGATTGTAGCCTATAGTTACTGCAAACCAATTCTTTACTTGTTTATTGCTCAATCCGTTTAATACTGCAGCATAAAACCGTACCAGGTTGCAAACCAATCTGCCTCTGACTCACTCCTGAGACTTAGACATGGCCCCCACAACTTAAAGGGGCTGGCCAGGCTTAGCTTGGTCTGTCCCCCACTGAAGTTTGGGGTGGCATGGTGGCTCAGTGGTTAGCACTGCTGCCTCATAGCACCAGGGTCCCAGGTTCAATTCCAGCCTCGGGTGACTGTCCGTGTGGAGTTTGCACATTTGCCCCATGTCTCTGCGGGTCCCCTCCAGGTGCTCTGGTTTCCTCCCACAGTCCAAAGATGTGCAGGCCAGGTGAATTGGCCATGCTAAATAGCCTGTAGTGTTGGGTGCATTAGTCAGAGGGAAATGGGTCTAGGTAGGTTACTCTTTGGAGGGTCAGTGTGAACGTGTTGGGCTGAAAGATCTGTTTCCACACTGTAGGGAATCTAATCTCAAAAAAACTCCAGGTTCAGGGCCCTGCTTCTGTGATGGTTGTTTCTAGATTACGATGCGGATGCCTTCGAAGCACTTATTTTTGTATACTTTCTCTTGAAAGTTCCAGAAAGTCTGCTTCTTGATTAGGATCCTTGTGACCCTAAGATCATCCATCCAAGGGTTGTATGGATGACATACATCTGTTTCATTGTGCTCCCTTGTGTGTTTAACTTAGTAATGAAGACCAAGCAACCTTTTAAACACGCAGTGCCTGGTTCTGCCATGCACCGTAGGCTATTGTTCCGGTGAAGTTGGCCACTTTTACCCATCATCCTGGCAGAGATTGAACGTTCTAGTACAGTAAAGGAATTCAGACCCTACCATTTGGCTGCAGGCATCTCTCAGAACATACACTTTACATTTATAAAGCACTGGTGAATACTGAAAACTGTTCCAGAGCACCTCACAGAGATAAAGAAACTACAACACCCCCTCCAAAGGCAGGGGGGGGGGGGGGGTCGTGGGGCACGATCAGTAGTTTGGTCTAAGAACTATTCAGAAGGAATTTGAAGGAATGGAGCAAACTGGAAGGAAGAAGAGTTGCACAGGGGGTTTTATAGTGTTGGACAAAAATTGGTTGAGGACACAGTGCCAATGAATGAAATGATTTGGAGATGCCGGTGTTAGGATGTACAAAGTTAAAAATCACACAACAACAGGTTATAGTTCAACAGGTTTAATTGGAAGCACACTAGCTTTCGGAGCGATGCCTGATGAAGGAGTGTTTCTCCGAAAGCTAGCGTGCTTCCAATTAAACCTGTTGGACGATAACCTGGTGTTGTGTGATTTTTAAATGAATGGAATGGAAGTGAACGGGGAGTGGAAAGGACAAACAACCAAAGTCAAAGAACAGAGGAGACAAATCAAAGGAGGGAATAGTTGATGGATTGAACAAGGCCCATTGAGACTTGAGCAGGAGGGTATAACAATGAGGCTGTATTTCAGCAGGTACTTAATGGGAAATCTGTCCAAAGCAATAATGTTTTGAACCACAAGTTTAAGAAGTTGATTCAATAACTGCAGGTCGCCAATGATGAAAGGATTGGAAGCATCATGCTTAGACTAGTCCTGACAGTCAATGCTTGTGACCATCTTCGAGTTGGAGGTTGATCTCATAAACTGTGGTCTCGCGGAACTGGATATTGCTGAACACAACCATGGCACTGCTCACAATCAATCATTTGACCCTGCCCAATACTGGAAAGCAATTTTCGGACAAATGCACTTAAGGGTCATATAGCTGTACAGCACGGAAACAGACTCTTCGGCCCAATTTGCCTATGCCAACCAGATATCCTAAATTAATCTAGACCTATTTGCCAGCACCTGGCCCATATCTCTCTAAACCCTTCCTATTCATATACTCATCCAGATGCCTTTTCAATGTTGTAACTGCACCAGCCTTCACCAGTTCCTCTGGCAGCTCATTCCTTACATGCACTGCCCTCTGGGTGAAAATGTTGCCTCTTCAGTCCCTTTTAAATGGTTCCCCTCCCATCCTAAATCTATGCCCTCTTCTTTTGGACTCCTCTATCATGGGTAAGATTTTGTCTATTTATTCTATCCCAATGCCTCTCTTGATCTTAGAAACCTCTATAATGTAAACCCTCAGCCTCTGATGCTCCAGGGAAAACAGCCCCAGCCTGTTCAGCCTCTCCCTCTAGCTCAAACCCTCCACACCAGCAACGTCATTGTAAATCTTTTCTGAACCCTTTCAAATTTCAAGCATCTTTCTTGTAGCAGGGGGACCAGAATTGGAAGCAGTATCCCAAAATTGGCCTAACCAATGTCCTGTACAGCCGCAACATGACCTCCCAACTCTTTGTTCCACAGTATTCTGAAAAGAAAAGTTTCCCAATAGCCTGGTGCGACAATGGGAAACAACTGTCCAGACTCATTTATGACATCTTCTTGAGTAACAGAACATGGAAGAGGCAATGACCTGTGATTTTATTGCCATAGGAGAAAAGTCACAGCTCGTCTGAGAGGGGCAATGTTCTATATATAATTCGAATTACTGCACAGTTTTAGACAACTGGAAGAAAAGCTTTAACATCAGTTATGCACTGCTGGCGTTTATCTCCTAAGAGGTTAGTTTCTTCAGTTAACTCTTCTGAGGCTAACTTCCTGCAGATAATATTTCTGCGTTAATTTATTCAGAAAGTCAACTGAGTTTCATGGAATGAGCCAGGAAATTAGCTATTTATTGAATACTTCATCTGTGCCCATTGAAGTGAATGAGTGAATTCAGGGAAGGTAAAAACATGGCTTCAGAGAATACTTGCCATGTGGAAGCAGACCATTCGGCCCATCGAGGGCACACTGACTCTCCCATCCAGTCTCAACTATCTCTAACCCCAGAGGAAACCCACACAGACACAGGGAGAACCTGCAGAGTCCACATAGTCACCTGAGGCTGGAATTGAACCCAGGTTTGTGGTGCTGTGAGGCAGCAGTGCTAACCACTTTGCTACGGTGCTAGCCCATGCCTTATCTGTAGAAGTACAGTTCTGTATGTCTGCTCCCTCACTTCATTGAAACCATAAACTGCTCCACCATTTATTTGTGCCAGTGCTGATCGAGAACATAATCCCATTTACATTGCTTTATGCTATTTTTCTCAAACTCTAAACTACTTTGTGATGAAACCGATTGTTTGCAAGATCAGAGTGGGAAGCAGAAGTGAGCTGTTATTTGCATTAATTTTGATTTCAGAGCATCTATATTTTAAAATAGTTCCTAATTCATAAAGTGACCATCACTTTAATTTTTCAGAAAGGGGGAGTGGATTGCAGGGGTCTTTTGGTGTAACTTTAGATTTCTAACTGTGACATCGGAATTCCGGAAGATCAGACTGTGACCTCAGGTTGCTCGGGAACCTGGAGCCAAATGGGGCAAAAAGAAAATCACACATAGTTCTCAGTTTTCAGCAATAATTCAATTCAGATTAAACATGTGTTAGCGAGTGAGTGTTTGTGACAGCTAAAAAGACTGGAACATGAAGATTGCTGTGAACTAAGCTAAGAAGGTTCTACAGGAATGCGTCCTTTGACGATAACCACAACAGTTTTGGAACTTGAATGGAATAGGTCAGCCATTAGAGGTGACTTGGTGACCAATGCGTGTGTGACAAAGAGGAAGAGTTTTATCAGAGGAAAGCATGTGGTGGCAACATGGTGGCTCATCAACCTGCCAGTATTTCCTGAGATCTACCTTTGTTTTATGGGTTATATAAAGCATAACTTCAAGCTTGGGTTTGGTTTTGCTCAGTTGGCTGGACGGTTGGTGTGCAAAGCACTATGATGCCAACAGAGTGAGATCAATTCCCATTACTGGTTTGAGGTTACCATGAAGGACTCTCCTTCTCAAGCTCCCTCCTTGCCTGAGATAGATTAGATTAGATTACTTACAGTGTGGAAACAGGCCCTTCGGCCCAACAAGTCCACACCGCCCCGCCGAAGCTCAACCCACCCATACCCCTACACTTACTCCTAACCTAACACTACGGGCAATTTAGCATGGCCAATTCACCTGACCTGCACATCTTTGGACTATGGGAGGAAACCGGAGCACCCGGCGGAAACCCACACAGACACGGATAGAATGTGCAAACTCCACACAGTCAGTCGCCTGAGGTGGGAATTGAACCTGGGTCTCTGGCATTGTGAGGCAGCAGTGCTAACCACTGTGCCACCATGCCGCCCACAATGGGTAATGGGTGATGGCTAATGGGTAATGGGTAAATCACCATTAGTTATCTTTCTCTAGTGAGAGAGCAGTCCTATGGACTGGGGGCTTGAATTTCAAGCTTCTACTGAATACTGTTTGTTTTTGTTTTATTGATTTTGGTTTGATTGTTGAAGTAGAAATAATAACAAGTGAAGAATTATCCTTCAGTTGGTCACTTGGGAACTTCGGTTCCTTCAGGTTAGCCACTGCTGCAGAAATCATAGGACCCTTACAGTGTGGAAGCAGGCCATTCAGCCCATTGAGTCCACACTGACCCTCTGAAGAGCATCCCTCCCAGAACCCTCGTCCACCATTCTCTAAACCTGCGTTTCCATGGCTAATCCACCTAATTTATATGTCTCTGGACACCATGGGCAATGTAGCATGGCCAACCAACCCTGCACACCTTTAGACTGTGGGAGGAAACTGGAGCACCTGAAAGAAATCCACACAGACAACTGCCCGAGGCTGGAATCAAATACGGATCTCTGACACTGTGAGGCAGCAGTGCACAACCACTGGGACACCGCGTGACCCGAATCATAGCATATGGAAAATTTGGTCAATCAATCCAACAGTTTTCTGATTCGACTCCCATCCCTAATTTTACAATATTCTCCTATTGTTATCAGTTTCTCCGGCCAGAGGAAAGAGTTCCTCTGGACCCTCCTTTCATTTGAAACATTTCAAACTTACTCATATAAACTCAGGGAAATACTTATCATATTTTTGCAACCAATCCTCATTAAGGGAGATTTTCCATCACTCATTATGGTATTGCCATGCCAGACCTACTCCTGGTTTAACGTATCCTACCTAATGAAGGGGCTGGGAATTTCAAAGGGTCTTTGCATTTGGACATGGAATCCATCAGGGTATGAGATTCTGATCCCAGACTGAAATTCCAATCCAGTAAACTGGAAGTAATACTTCAGGTGCAGTCTGACCATGTTCTATACTACTGTTCCTTGCTCATAAATTGCAACCTATAATAAAAGCTTCCATTCATGATTCTATGACCTTCTATACCTGTGCACTAACCCTTAGGGATTTGAAGGCAGGCACATGTAAATCCCTTTGCTGTTCCATAGGTGTTACTTTCCTTCCTAAAGATCATCCTGTAATATTGATTAGGTCTGTGTTCTGAATAGAAGTTAAAAATCCTCACAGTGTGGAAAGAGACCATTTGGCCCAACAAGTCCACACTGACCCTCCGAAGAATAATGCACCCGGGTCCATTCCCGTACCCTCTTACTCCACACTTACCCTGACTAATGCACCTAACCTACACATCCTTGAATACAATGGGCAATTTACGGTAGCTAACTCGCACATCTTTGGACCGTGGGAGGAAACCCACACAGACACAGGAAGAATGTACAAACTCCACACATACAATCGCCCAAGGCTAGAATCAAACCTAGGTCCCTGGTGCAATGAGGCAGCAGTGCTAACCATTGAGCCAGTGTGCCACCCCAGTTCAATATAATCGGATCAGCTGCATGATACTTTGATCTTTTGCTATAATGTCTGTCTCTTCTGATCCTGCTCCACAGCTACCCGATGAAGGAGTAGTGCTCCAAAAGCTAGCACTTCCAAATAAACCTGCTGGACAATAACCTGGTGTTGTGTGATTTTAACTTTGTCCACCCCAGTCCAACAGCAGCACCTCCACATCATGGATAGAAGACAAGTTTATGTCCATGTCAATAAACATTCGTCACTTTAGCTAGGTAAGAATTCTCAACAAGAGATGGAAAGAGAGGACGTCTTTGGAACTGTATGGACGAGGATCCCACACGACTAACACGAGGGGTCATAGTTTTAAGCTGGTTGGAGGAAAGTATAGAGGGGATGTCAGAGGTGGGTTCTTTACACAGTTGAGAGAGCATGGAATGCGTTGCCAACAGCAGTTGTGGAAGCAAGGTCATTGGGGACATTTAAGAGACTACTGGACATGGATATGGTCACAGAAATTTGAGGGTGCATACATGAGGATCAGTGGTCGGCACAACATCGTGGGCTGAAGGGCCTATTCTGTGTTGTACTGTTCTATGTTCGGAGACGGCCATGAGACATGCTCAGTATCTATTAGTAAAGGTCTAGTAAACCCTTTCCTGCACCACTCCTTGTCTTGCAGTGAATGTGCAACTAGCTTTAGTTGTTTCAAATAAACCTGTTGGACTATAACCTGGCGCTGTGTGATTTTTGATCTTATCCAACCCAGTCCAACACCTGCCCCCTCCACATTCATTCTCAGATCATTGGAGTTGGACCAAAGGGTCTGTTTCGATGCTGTCTGACTAGGAATATTAAAGGCAAAATATATCAAAATTAATTCTGAATACTTGTGGCAGACCAAGGGCAAAGCCAAGACTGGGGACAAAACAAAATCAATTGTAGGTAACAATGGTGTCATGTGTACGCAACATATCCCATTCCCCAAGCATTAAACAGATAAGAAGGACCTCAAAAGGTTGTTTTTGTAAGCTTTTTGCATCCTGGCTCATATTTATTCTTTCACTCAGCATTGCAAAATAAGTTGATTATACCGTCGTATTAGTTGTACAAGTTGGAAGCTTTGTTTTCTGCATTGCCATAGAGAGTAAACTTTAAAACAAGACTATTTCATAAAGTGTTTTGGGATCGCTTCATGATCGTGAAAGTTGCTGTATAAATGCAGCAATTTCCTTCTGTGTTCACTAGAGCAGTGGAAACAATCTCTCCAGAGGTTTATTAAGAAATATTCTGTCGTGCATGAAGGATATTTGAGGATTGCTGAATTCTCCTTACGCTGTGTAAAGTGTACTTGCAGCCTGGCTCTCTCCAGCTGGAGGATGGGTGAAATTTGGAGAGAAATTTGTAGAGAATTCCCAGAGAAAGTGGGAAATAAAATGATTTCTAGAGCGAATTGGAATAGGAGGTGCCAGTTTAACCTAAACCTAACTGTCATTCCATGGAATTGGAATAACTCCACAATGGGCTGTATTCTGTCACCAAGTCACCCTCTATTTACATGTGCATAGTACGTGACATTTACCCTTCCAAAGTGAGCAGAACCTCTGACACTCCTGGTTATTTATTTTATTAAACAATTACAAAAAACAGTTAAAACATTTACAGCTGTATACTACGGCAATTTTATAAGGGAGGGGAGCAGCAAAGCCAGGCCCCAAACCCTACCGTTCAACCAGTTTACAGGGAAATGAGGACAAACCACAAATCCCAGTTTCAAATATAAAAAGACAGCAACAATGACCTTTATACAAAAGACAATCCAGTTACATTAAAAAATGCACATACAGACCCAGCAAGCCCCCACCCCTCCCACCTACTGACCACTCTATGGCAGCCCGCCCCTACACACCATCTGGCTCTCAGTCCACCCCACGCTCTTTCTAGTTCTTGGTCCGCCCTGACACACCTTTCGACCACCTCTGGGGCAGCCTGCCCCGATACCTGCCCGGGCTGACAGCGCTGAGGACGGTTACCCACCTTCTGGCTCTCGGTCTGCTCCTACGTACCACTGGGCTCTCACCCATCCGTCCGGCCAGTGGGCTATCCTGGCACACCTTCCAGCCACCTCTCGGACAGCTTGTCCCCTTCCCTGGGACGACAGCGTGCAGGGTAGCCCACAGGCCTTCCGGATCTCAGCCCACCCCTACGCACCTTCTGGCTCTCAGCTGCTCTGACACCTTTCGATCACCTCTAGGACAGCCTGTCCCAATTACCCCTTCTTGGGATGACAGTGCTCAGAACAGCCTACCCACCATCTGGCTCTCGGGGCAACTGGCATCAGGGTGGCCTACCCACCTTCTGGCTTTCAGGACAGCCGACCAACCTTCAGGTTCACAGGGTGGCCTACACACCCTCCAGCTCTCGGGGTGACAGCTTTCAGGATGACCCATGAGCCTCCCAGCTCACAGTAAGGCCTGCCAGACCCAGGGACACAAGACAGTGCAGGTGATAGACCTAAACAACACAAAACAGTTAATTACGTAAAAACAGGGTCCTTTCTGGTCCACAGTTCAAATATACAGAGTCTTCAAAATATAGAGTCCATTCCCAGGAATGGAGTCCACTCCAGTTTACGAGGTGCATTGTCCAAAATGGAGTCCACTCCAAACTGCAGAGCCCACTGCTAAAGAATACAGGGTGCCCAACCAAGGGCAGAGTGCACTCCCAAAAGCTGCAAATGCACACCCCACAGCACACAGGTGTTCAGTCTCCATGGAGTCCTGGCCCAGCCTTGGAAAACCAGGCTCACTCACAGGAACATAGTACATTGTACAGGTGCAGTTAACTCACAGGGGTTTGGTCCACTCCCAAAGCAAAGGTCTTCTCCCAAACTCCAGGATACAGCAAGTGCTCACCTCCCAGCACACACACACACACACACACAGGTGTTCAATCTTCAGAGGCCCAGTCCCAGGGCTAGGCCTCCTCACAGGAACAACTCCTCTAGTAAAATGTATGTCTTCCACAAGGGCTCAGTCTAAAACACCGAAGATACATAAGAAACAAAGGAAACTAGAGTCCAAGGGCTAAGCCCTACCACAGAATTAACATTACTCTTTTCTCTTTTTACCTTTTTTTTGAGAAAAGGATAATATACAGGCTGTAACCAGCCAGTGAAACAACAATCCCCTAATGAGAACTGAGTTACACCTCAAACACGTTACGTGCATCAGGAGTTTAACAATCAGTCCTCACTAAGAGGAATGCCAGTTAACAAACTGGCTAAATAATTCAACCAGTTCAGGAATCAGGTTTCTACCCCTCCCAAAAAAAAGAGAAGCAGAAACTACCAGTAACATACTAACTGTAGCACTAGCCACCAGTCAGTCCCCTAATCTGAGAGGACCTCTGAATCTCCTGGTTATAAATATTTTATTAAACAAATTAAAAAACAAATTACAAAAAACAGTTAACATTTACAGCTGTATACAGCAGCAATTTTACAAGTGAGAGGAGCAGCAAAGCCAGGCCCCAAACCCTACCGTTCGACCAGTTTACAGGGAAATGAGGACAAACCACAAATCCCAGTTTCAAATATAAAAAGACAGCAACAATGACCTTTATACACAAGACAATCCAGTTACATAAAAAAAAGTTACATAAATGGTACATACAATACAGACCCAGCAAACCCCCGTCCCTCCCACCTTCCGGCCACTCTAGGGCAGCCCACCCCTATGCACCTTCCAGCTCTCAGTCCACCCCATGCCCCTCCCAGTTCTCGGTCCACCCTGACACACCTTTCGACCACCTCTAGTTCAGCCCACCCCAGTACCCGCCCGGGGTGACAGCGGTCAGGACGGCCTACCCACTTTCCGGCTTCACTAACCACCCTCAGCACCTTTCAACCACCTTTGGGGCAGCCCGTCCTGGTACCCGCCCAGGCTGACAGCGCTGAGGACGGCTACCCGCCTTCTGGCTCTCAGTCTGCCCCTATGTACCATTGGGCGCTCACCCATCCCGATGCGCCTCCAGCCAGTAGGCTATCCTGGCACACCTTTCGGCCACCTCTAGGACAGTCCGGCCCCTTCCCTGGGACGACAACGTGCAGGGTAGCCCACAAGCCTTCCGGATCTCAGCCCGCCCCTACGCACCTTCTGGCTCTCGGCTGCTCTGACACACCTTTCGACCACCTCTAGGACAGCCCGTCCCGATACCCCTTCTCAGGATGACAGTGCTCAGAATGACCTACCCACCAATTGGCTCTCAGGGCAACTGGCGTCAGGATGGCCTACCCACCCTCCGGCTCTCGGGGTGACAGCTTTCAGGACAACCCATGAGCCTCCCAGCTCATGGTAAGGTCTGCCAGACCCAGGGACACACAAGACAGTGCAGGTGATAGACCCAGGAAACACCACAATACAGTTAATTACCAAAAACAGAGTCCTTTCTGGTACACAGTCCAAATCTATACAGTCTTCAAAATATAGAATCCATTTCCAGGAAGAGTCCACTCTAGTATACAATGTGCAATGTCAGAATTAGAGTCCGCTCCAAACTGCAGAGTCCGTTGCTAAAAACAGAGTCTGCAACCAAGGGCAGAGTCCACTCTTGAAGGCAGCAAATGCACACCCCACAGTTGTTCAGTCTCCATAGAGTCCTGGCCCAGCCTTGGAAAACCAGGACTACTCACAGGAACATAGTACAGGTGCAGTTAACTCATAGGGGTTGGTCCACTCCTGAAGGAAAAGGTGTTCTCCCAAACTCCAGGATACAGCAACTACTCACCTCCCAGCACACACACAGGTGTTCAATCTTCAGAGGCCCATTCCTAGGGCTAGGCCTCCCCACAGGAACAGCTCCTCTGGTAAAATGTATGTCTTCCAAAAGGGCTCAGTCCAAACACCAATAAAAAGTGAAGACACATACAAAAAACAAAGAAATCTAGAGTCCAAGGGCTAAGCCCTACCACAAAATTAACATTATCCTTTTCTCAAAAAGAGTAAAATCCAGGCTGTAACCAGCCAGTGAAACAACAATCCCCAAATGAGAACCCCTAATTACACCTGAAATACGTTACGTGCATCAGGAGTTTAACAATCAGTCCTCACTAAAAGGAATGTCAGTTAACAAACTGGCTAAATAATTCAGCCAGTTCAGGAATCAGGTTTCCCCCTCCAAAAAAAGGAAGCAGAAACTCACAGTAACGTACTGACTATAGCACCAGCCAGCACAGAGTCAGTCCCCTAAACTGAGGAGACTCTGAATCTCCTGGTTATTTTTAAAAAAAAATTTTTTTATGGGTTCCGGGCCCACCAAATTCCCTGTAATTTTTTTTTCCAAAGGGAAGGAAACACTCGAGTGGCCAGTCACAACTCCAGGGTGTCAGTGCTCCTTCTCCAAGGACAACTGCGGTAGTGCTTATTTTCCCCCAGCACCCATGGTGTGTAACACAGTGAAAGACACAAAGTGCACCAATCTTTATTCAATTTCCACCACCAGGAAGATAGGAAAACACCAGAGTGGCGAGTGACAAGCACTGCCCTTCACATCAAAGGGCAATGCTGTGTGATCAAAACAGTGAAGGGGAGGGTAAGGACTAAATAAAAATAGAGTTGGAATCTCCTGGTTATATCTGTCAGCCAGGGTTCCCTGATTGAACCAGGTTAACATCCCCTAGTCAGCGAACCCATGTTCCATGAGGTCCACCTGGCTGACTTTGTTCCAGTCACTACTGTAATCATAGCCGATCTATGACCTCACTCCACATACTTACCATTCCCTGCATGCCCTTTGACAACAAAATGTTGTCAAATCCAGATTTTAAATTAACCATCGATCGATATCAGTGGTGGAAATTGAGTGGGAAAAAATTACAAACTCTTACTGTCCTTTATGGCACTCACATTCTGCTCTTGAAATGTTTGACTCCAATTTTTAAACTCTGACCTCTGGTCCTAGGCTCCAAAATCAGAATCGTTTCTTCCTATTCAGAATATGGCTCCTCCTCAATTTCATGAAACTTTGGTCAAATCACCAGTGAATGTTCTAAATTCCAAGGATTAAGACACTAGATTCTCTAACTTATCCTTTGGTAACCCTCCCCCTGCTAGACTGGGATATAGTTTTGAAGATGCAGGAGTTGGCATAGTCTAGAAGAAACATAGAATCCTTATAGCATAGAAGCAGGCCATTCGGCCCAACAAGCCCACACCGACCCTCTAAAGAGTAACTCATCCAGACCCATTCTCCTATCCTATATTTACTCCTGATTAATGCACCTAACCTACAAGTCCCTGAACACTATGGGCAATTTAGCATGGCTAATCCACCTAACCTGCACATCTTTCAACCCACACAGGCAAAGGGAGAATATTTGTGTAGAGTTTTCACAATCACCCAAGGCTGGGATCAAGCCTGTCACCCTGGCACTCTGAGGCAGCAGTGCTAACCACTGAGCCACCATGCCGCCCCAGAGCGCTGCCTGAGAATTTTGATTTTGTGACTAAAGCTGCAAATCATTTATTTAGGATAAAATGAGAAAAGCCAACGAAAAAGAGGAAAATTAGTCCATTCCTCCAATTGCTATGTAGATCCTCCAGAGGAAACTTGGCTCAGTTCTCTCTCGCTCACTGTGTTTGGTGGATAAGGTGAAATGGCTGATACCTGGACCACTGCTGGGAACAGAGCCTGCATGCTTGGGAATTGCAGATGTCTTACGTACAGATGGCAGGCTTCGCTCTGAAGAGCTGCAAAACCAGGAAAATGTAACACACCGAACAAAGTGGGTCAGAGAAAGAAGCAGAAGCTCCTTGGAGGCTCAGCAGCTGACATTGAGAGCCAATCTTGACTCTCTAAAGGCAAATGTTCTGTGTGCGTGGATGGCTATCCACTCCTGTTGTAGTATCTGTGCCAAAGCAGTAGGACAAGATTCTTCATAAAAGTGCGGAGTAAGATTTGTTGTTGAAGACATTCTGCACAGATTGAGGTCACCTGCATAAAATGTTGGACCTGCTCTTAATTTTGTGGTTTTAAATGGGTTGAAATCATAAATGGACAAGGTATTTTCCCTGGGGTGGGGCAGTCCAGAACTAGAGGGGCATAGGGTTAAGGTGAGAGGGGAAAGATTTAAAAGAGACCTAAGGGGTAACTTTTTCACACAGAGGGTGATGTGTGAATGGAATGAGCTGCCAGAGGAAGTGATGGAGGCTTGAATAACTACAGCATTTAGAAGGCATCTGGATGAGTATGTGAATAGGAAGGGTTTAGAGGGATATGGGTCGAGACTGCATTGCTGGAAAAGCACATCAGGTCAGGCAGTATCTGAGGAGCAGGAACATTGATGTCGGAACGTTCATTCTCCTGCTCCTCAGATGTTGCCTGACCTGCTGTGCTTTTCTAGCAATACATTCTCGACTCTGATCTCCAGCACCTGCAGACCTCACTTTCTCCTTAGAGGGATATGGATTAAGTGCAGGCAAATGGAACTACATTAATTTAGGATATGTGGTCGGCATAGATGTGCTGGTCTTTCCGTGCTGTACATCTCGATGATTCTAAATCGGGAAAATTAATTCTCTTTTTCTCTCTCTCTGCTGTTGAGTGTGTCTAGCACTTTATATTTTTATTATAAATTTTTGGCATCCGTAGGGTTTTTCTTCGATATTAAGTTTATTGATTTTGTGCCACATTTAAATACTCGTTCATTTAACTAACTTACTCCCACGTGATGGTCACATATTAAACTGAGAATTCACATCCTCACAAGAATCTTGGCTCAATGAAAATTTTCTAGATTGAAGTCGATGAATTTATTGAGGAGTCTTGCGGAATATGGATTCATGGTGAATAAAAGCAAAGGAATAGGAGTAGGCCATTCAGCCCCTCAGGCCTATTCTACCAGTCAATGAGATCGTTGACTGATTTGTGCCCTAACTCCATACACCTGCCTTTGGCCTATATCCCTTCATAAGTTTGATGAACAAAAATGTATCTGTCTCGGATTTAAAATTAACAACAGCTGCAATTTGTGGAAAAGAGTCCTAAATTCCTCCAACTCTTTGTGTATAGACTATAACTTAACTGTAACTCTATCAAAATTCTTAACAAATAAATACCTATATAACTATTTATAATTAACTGTTCCAAATATAGTAACATTCCATAAACACACCCTTGCCAAAGGCAAATTCAGTAAAACAGATTGTCTCACATGCAATTCTAGCAGCAGGAAGAGGATCCCAGCTTTTAGCTGCTGTAACAGAGAGAGGAATAATATCTTCGACATCCAGCTTCAAGAGCCCAGCAACTGCTGAAAGCTCAAACTAAAAATCTTGGTTGTGTGGAAACTTGACCCCACCCATTCAAGCTGCTTCTATTGTTCCAACTTGAACAACCACCCAATGCCTCACAAACTGTTTACTCAGTTGGTTTTGGGTAGACTGCTTGGTGCCTCTGTCTTAACCTCTCTTCTTAAAAACAAAGCAGGAAAAAATACAACTCTTGAAGCGATAATATCATCACAATTTGGAACAAGGAATTACATAGCAGGTAGACAAATGGTAAGTCTGAACACGAACACTTTATTGACATTGCTCACACTTCTACAGCCAGCTCTAGAGTACACCCAAGCTCCAACCCTCTGGGTCACCTGACCAACTCTCTTAAAGGGACAGCCCGTCTAATGAAATATACTGCAGGATGGATTCAGAACCAGTGTAAAAACCTTTGCTCCCAGGGATCAGAAACTGCAATCACAACGTCACTTCCAATGGCAGTATTCTTTCTCAGGAACAGGCAGATCCAATCAATGCCCATCCTTTGCCAGCCTCAGCTACTGGATCAGCAGTGTGGCCTGTAGGGTTAGAGGGAGAAGACCATCAAAATGCAGTGTGTCTTTGTTGGAACAATCCAAAACGAGGTTCAGTGCTCCAGAATCTTCCTGTAGCCCAGTCTTTCCCTCCGTTTCAAATCCTTCTTCAATTGACTCTTTAAAGAAACACTGGTCTTGGTCTGTCTGAGGCATCATTTTCATGGTGCTAAACTTTACAATTCTTTGACCTCTCTCAGCATAACATCAATCTCTCAGTACCCAGCTCCAATTTAATCTCTTAATTTAAACAATAGCCTGAATACCGTAGGGAACAAACTAAGAAGAGGAAGTTAAAGAGCAGTGAATTGCATCACCGATTTGCCCTAATGCATTAGTCTAACGCAAGCTCAAACCAGCACACAGTTAAGGCATCAAAGAAACAAGCTTAAATTGCTCCCGGTACCTAATTAAAACAGAGTAAATTTAAGCTTTAAAGATTGTAAGATACATAAATGAAAATATCAGTGCAATGGCCCAATGTTCCTGCTGAGGCTAAAAACCTCACAGTGTTTTAATGTTACACACTCCACAACACTTCTGCAGTTTAGGAAGTACCCCTGAGGTCTATGTGGCCCCACATTCAGCAGAGGTCAGATTATTCCTGGCATGCAGGCAGAATGTTTTGAGTCTGCGACATATGGAGAGAGGCAGCCAGCATGCTTATGAGCCTAGCCTCTGGTGAGGCCTCAGGAAACTGGCACATTATTCTTTCAAACAGGCCACTGTACCAAGACAGCCGCAGCACTGAAACAGGCAATTCGGCCAAGTGTCTGTACTCTGTACGAGCTTCCTGGAATTTGTACATCTTCTAACCCTAGCAGTGCATCCTTTTATTCTTTCTCCTTAATGTGTTCATCTAGTTTTCCCATTAATGCCCCTAAATATGGTGGTTGATTAGCCAAGATGGTTAGAACAAAGAACAAAGAAAATTTACAGCCCAGGAACGGGCCCTTCGGCCCTCCAAGCCTGAGCCGATCAAAATGTAATGTCTAAACCTGTCGGTCAATTCCTAAGCATCTGTATCCCTCTGCTCCCCACATACTCATGCATCTCTCCAGACGCATCTTAAATGGATCTACCATGCCTACCTCTACCACCTCTGCTGGCAACGCGTTCCAAACGCCCACCACCCTCTGTGTGAAATACTTGCCACGTGTATCCCCCTTAAACTTTCCACCTCTCACCTTGAAAGTGTGACCTCTTATTATTGAATCCTTCACCCTGGGAAAAAGCTTGTTTCTATCCACCCTGTCTATACCCTTCATGATTTTGTGAACCTCAATCAGGTCCCCCCTCAATCTCCTTTTTTCTAATGAAAACAATCCTAACCTACTTCACCTCTCTTCATAGTTAGCACCTTCCATACCAGGCAACATCCTCATAAACCTTCTCTGCACCCTCTTCAAAACGTCCACATCCTTTTGGTAATGTGGCGACCAGAACTGTACACAGTAGTCTAAATGCGGCCGAACCAATGTCATGTACAATTTTAACATGACTTGCCAGCTCTTATACTCAATACCCCATCCAATGAAGGCAAGCATACTATATGCCTTCTTGACCACTCTATCTACCTGTGCAGCTACCTTCAGGGTACAATGGACCTGCACTCCCAGATCTCTCTGCCCATCAACTTTTCCCAAGGCTCTTCCGTTCATTGTGTAATTCACTCTAGAATTAGTCTTCCCTAAATGCATCACCTCACATTTGTCTGGATTGAAAACCATCTACCACTGTTCCGCCCAACTCTCCAGTCTATCTATATCCTCCAGTATTCTCTGACAGTCCCTTATGCTTTCTGCTACTCCACCAATCTTCGTGTCATCTGCAAACTTGCTGATCATACCAACAGTGCCCACTTCCAGATCATTTATGTATATTACAAACAACAGTCGCCCCAACACTGACCCCTGTGGAAAAGCACTGGTCACCTTTCTCCATTTCGAGAAACTCCCTTCAACTACTACTCTCTGTCTCCTGTTACTCAACTAGTTCTTTATCCACCTAGCTAGAACACCCTGCATACCATGTGACTTCACTTTCTCTATTAGTCTACCGTGGGGAACCTTTCCAAATGCCTTACTAAAGTCCATGTATATGACATCAACAGCCCTTCCTACATCTATCACCTTGGTCACTTCCTCGGAGAACTCTACTAAGTTGGTAAGGCACAATCTCCTCTGCACAAAACCATGTTGCCTATCACTGGTAAGCCCATTCTTTTCTAAATATAAATAGATCCTATCCCTCAGTACCTTCTCCAGCAACTTTCCCACCACTGACATCAGGCTCACTGGTCTGTAGTTACCCGGAATATCCCTACTACCCTTCTTGAACAGGGGGACAATGTGAGCAACCCTCCAGTCCTCCGGTACCTCACCTGCATTTAAGGTTGCCACAAAGATATCTGTCAGGGCCCCAGCTATTTCCTCTCTCGCCTCCCTCAGCAACCTGGGATAGATCCCATCCGGTCCTAAGGATTTGTCCACCTAAATAACCTCTAGCCTACCCAACACATCTTCCCTACTTATGTCAATGTGATCCAGACTAATCAAACTTCTATTGCTAATCAGATGAAATAGCTGCACAAAGGTAGGTATTCCAGCCCTGTCTTTATTTACACGTGCACACCGGCTCTGACCAGCCAGCTCAAAGGCAGTCCCTCGACTGGGGAGACTCTCTGAATCTCCTGTTTAGATCTGTCAGCCAGGGCTTCCTGATTGGTCCAGGTTAACAACTCCAATCAAGAACCTCATCGTCAATGAAATCCACCTGGCCCTGGTTCCAATCACTACAGTTGGAGTGAGGTGTTTGTAACGCCAAGCTTACTGGTTCAATCTAAATGGTGCCCAATGTTGCCAGCTTCCATACCAGCCTTTGGTTCTAGAAGAGGTGGTAGCACAGTGTTACTGCCACAAGACTAGCCATCCAGAACCCCAGACCAATGTTCTGGAGTTGTGGGCCTGAATCCCATCAGGGCAGATGGTAAAATTTGCATTCAATGAGAATCTGGAATAAAGAGTTGGTAATTACTAACAATTGTTGCAAAGCCCATCGTGTTCATGGATCTTCAGAGAATGAAAAGTGCTGTCCTTGCCTGTCTGGCCGATAGGTGTCTCCACACTAATGTAGCTGGTTCTCAACCACCCTCTGGGTGATTTGGGATTTAAAATAAATGCTGAGATACCCACATCCTGTGAATGAATAGAAAAACGTTAACCACTTCAACTAGTTCCTATGATAACATGTTCTTTGCAATCTGTCTTGGTAAAGTGTTTGCTGTTTTATCAAGAGTGATGATCTCCAAATATGGAGACCAAAGCTGCATGCAATATTCTACCCTTAGTCTTACCAAGACACTTTATATTTGTTTTCCAATCTTTTTGTAATAAATGCTATCATATGATTTATGTTCCTAATTGCATGCCGTAGCTGCATGTTAATTTTCTGCATTTCTCATATGAGTAAACCCTCGGAATATTAACATTTACTCGTGTCTTGTCTTTTAAAATTGGAAGAGAAATAGGAAGATAATTTACAAGCAAGTAAAGCAATAAAATGAAATAGAAAGGTGAGCAGGGTAAACAGACAAATAGAACATCCCATCAGAGAGAAGAACCAAATGTCTACAAGGCTGTTATCTTGGAAGAGAAGCAGCAGTAAGTTAAATACTAGAACAAATAATATAAATATTGTAAATCCTTTCGATAATAAAACTAGGTTTTCAGTGCAGGAACATGACTGTATACATCAGAAGGATAGAGGTCAGAACTGGGAATTCTGTGATGAGTAACTCATCACCTGACTCCCCAAATATTGCCCATCATCTACAGTCAGGAGTGTGATGGATATCTGCCCATTTGCCTGGATGAGTGCAGGTTAAATAACACTTAGGAAACTCAACACTGTCCAGGACAAAGCAGCCCACTTGACTGGCACACTCTCCATCACCTTCAGTATTCACTCACTCCACCATGATGCACGATAGCAGGGTGTGCACCATCAACAAACGCACTGCAGTAATTCTCCAAGCTTCCTTAGACAGCACCTTCCAAACCCATAACTACTTCCATCTGGAAGGTCAAGGCAGCAGATAGATAGATGGGAACCCCCAACACTCGGCAGTTCCTGTCCAATACTGACTTAGAATCACATCGCTGTTCCTTCATCGTCACTGAGTGTGGACCATGGGACTCCCTTTCTAACAGCTCTGTGTGGGTGTACGACATTACAGGGTTTTTCAGGACATTGGTGAGGCCAGATTTGGAGTACTGTGTAGCATACTGGTTGCCCTGCTATAGGAAGGATATTAGCAAACTGGAAAGAATTACAAGGATGTTGCTGGGACTGGCAGGTTTGAGATATACGGATGGCTGGAAAGGCTGGGACTTTTATTCACTGGAGCATAGGAGGTTGAGGGGTGACCTTATAAGAGGTTAGATTAAATTCTCTACAATATGGAAACAGGCCCTTTGGCCCAACAAGTCCACACCAACCCTCTGAAGAGTAACCTACCCAGACCCATTCCCCTATCCAAATTTACGCCTGAGTTGGCAATTTAGCATGGCAAATTTACCTGACGTGCACATCTTTGGACTGTGGGAGGAAACTGAAGCACCCAGAGGAAACCCACAGACACAGGGAGAACGTGCAAACTCCACACAGCCAGTCACCTGAGGCAGGAATCGAACCTGGGTCCCTGGCGCTGTGAGGCAGCAGTGCTAACCACTGAGCCACCATACCACCCCAAAAAAAGTCATAAGAGATAAGATATAAAATCATAAGAGGTACAGAAGAGGTGACTAGTAAACATCTTTTTCTTAGGGTAGGGGAGTTCAAAACTAGACGCCATATTTTTAAGATGTGAAGAGACAGATTTAAAAGGGACTTGAGGAGCAATCATTTTCACACAGAGGGTGGATTGTATGTGGATTGAACTGCCAGAGGAAGTAGTAGATGCAGATATACTTACAACATTTAAAAGATATTCGGGCAGGTACCTGAATAGGAAAGATTTAAAGGGATACAGGCAAAAGGTAGGCGAGTGGGTCAAATTTAGTTTGGGAAACTTGGTCAGCATGGACGAGTTCATGGTCTGTTCCTATGCTGTATGAGTGTCTGGCATTATAATTGTAGCAGTTCAAAAGGGTGGTTCGCTACCACCCCAATTAATAGATGAGTAGTGAGCCTGTCCACGGAAAAGCTGATGTGGTGCTATTTCACACTTAGTGAGGTGCTACTTGGACTAAGGCAAGATGTCTGCCCTTATCTGGGGAAGAAACTCTGCCTTACAGAGTTTTTGGCCAATCTGTATACATGGCACCACTAAAATTCCACCAGTGCTGTCAGCAGTGGCTGTTACTCACACTAAAGGCATTCCCCAGAGAAGTGGCACAGTGGTTAGCACTGCTGCCTCACAGCACCAGGGACCTGGGTTTGATTCCCACCTCAGGTGACAGTCTGTGTGGAGTTTGCACATTCTCCCTGTATCTGTGTGGGTTTCCTCCCATAGTCCAAAGATTGTGCAGGTCAGGTGAATTAGCCATGGTAAATTGCCCATAGTGTTGGGTGCATTAGTCAGAGGTAAATATAGGGTAAGGGAATAGGTCTGAGTGGGTTACTCTTTGCAGGGTTGGCGTGGACTTGTTGGGCTGAAGGGTCTGTTTCCATACTGCAAGTAATCTAATCAAAAAAGAGTTGGCTATAGAAACCAGATTGGAAACAAGTCCAGGTGTATCTGACCTGGGAGAGGAGAGAAGTAGGCACGGAATCGACTTATGAAGGTTGTGTGGAGGGGAGTTCTTGGAGGATTAAAGGGAGGGTGTGGCTCTATTGGGCACAAGGGATCCACTGAAGGAGTTAACCTCAGCAATTAAGGATTCCCCCAGCTCACCAGGTAAAACCTGGCAGGCTACCAGCTTGTGCCTCCCCGTGGCAGCTGGTAGAATAATAGCAGGAATGGGATGGGATTTTTATGCTGTCATGGATGGGTCATTTCAGGACTTCAACAAGCCCAAGAGCGAGCAACTTCTTTGGTAGTCCCAGCCAGGGTGGGCAGGCTTGGCACTGAATTTTATGAGCTTGCCCGCTTTCAAATATGTTGCGAGAGATCGTAAAACCCAGCTGATAACCCCTACTCTTCACTAATTCTAAAATCAAACACTTAGCTTCAGCACAATTAGGTCACTAAAAGGGTTGAAAAACTTTTTGTAAGTAACTTCAGCAACAGAGTCAAAGTGTCTCCAGGAGAAGTCTCTCCATCTCGTACGGAAGTTTTATTTTATTATGTAATTGACAGGGAGAGAAATTTCATCCATAAATGATTTAGATCAGCTCTGCGATAAATAATTAATAAGACCTGATTTCAGAACAAAAAACTGAAGCAGCTGAGAGATTTTGGCAATTCTTTCAGTTCTCACACTTGGATAAAGATACCAAAACTCCCTTAATTGGCTCATTCCACCGAAGTAGTAAAAATAGAATTATCAAACAACGTGCAGGAAGATCAATTACCTATCCACTACCTCGGCCCTCCCTATCTCAGTGACCTCTGTACGTCCTGCCACACTCCAAGGACTCTGCATACATTCTGGCCTCTAAGAATCTCCAGTTTCCTTTCCTGCAGTGCACTGTGTATTCAGCTAAACATTGTCTAGGTTAGAGTCACAGCGTCATACAGCACGGAAACAGACCCTTCGGTCCAACCAGTCCATGCCAACCATAATCCCCAAACTAAACTAGTCCCACCTGCCTGTGTTTGGCCCATCTCCCTCCAAACTTTTCCTATTCTTGAACTTAACCAAATGTCTTTTAAATGTTGTAACTGTGCCTGCATTCACCATTTTCTCTGGCAGTTCATTCCACACACAAACCACTCTCTGTGTAAAAGATTTTGCCCTTTGCATCCTTTTTAAATCTTTCTCCTCTCACCTTAAAATGATGCCCCCTTGTTTTGAATAACCTCACCCTCGCAAAAAGACCCTTGTCATTTATCTTATATGTGTCCCTCATGATTATATACATCCCAGTAAGGTCACCCCTCAGCCTCCTACATTCTAATCAAAAAAGTCCCAATCTATTTTTATATCTCAAACCCTCCATTCCTGGTAAATCTTTTCTGAATCCTCTCCAGCTTAATAATATCCTTCCTATAGCAAGGCAACCAGAACTGCACACAGTACTCCAGAAGAGGCCTCACCACTATACTATACAACCTCAAAATGATGTCCCAAGTCCCAAATCCTTCAAAATCATGACTCCTTTAACCCTTATTTGAAGCCCGTGGCACTGGGGGTAGTATATGAGATTGGATGAAGGATTGGCTAACTAACAGAAGACAGAGAATTGTGATAAGTCAGGTATTTTCAGGATGGCAACCTGTATATAATATATAGGATAGCAGTATGTGACAGGGATCAGTGCTGGGGCAGCAATTATTTACAATGTACATGTACGACTTGGATGAGGAAAATGGATGCACTATAGCCAATTGCTGATGTCGCAAAAATAGAACATCGAACATAGAACATTACAGCGCAGTACAGGCCCTTCAGCCCTTGATGTTGGACCAACCTGTGAAACCAATCTGAAGCCCATCTATCCTAAACTATTCCATTCTCATCCACATGTTTAAACAATGACCATTTAAATGCCCTTAATGTCGGCGAATCTACTGCTGTTGCAGGCAGTGCGTTCCATGCCCTTACAACTCTCTGAGTAAAGAAACTACCTCTGACATCTGTCCTGTATCTATCACCCCATAATTTAAAGTTATGGCCCCTCGTGCTAGCCATCACCATCTGAGGAAAAAGGCTCTCACTGTCCACCCTATCTAACCCTCTGATGATCTTGTATGTCTCTATTAAGTCACCTCTCAACCTTCTGCTCTCTAACAAAAACAGCCTCAAGTCCCTCAGCCTTTCCTCATAAGACCTTCCCTCCATGCCAGGCAACATCCTGGTAAATCTCCTCTGTACCCTTTACAAAGCTTCCACATCCTTCCTATAATGCAGTGTCCAGAACTGTACACAATACTCCAAGTGCGGCCGCACCAGTGTGTCTGACCTCGTGGGTCTGAAACTCAATCCCTCCACCAATAAAAGCTAACACACCGTATGCCTTCTTAACAACCCTATCAATCTGGGTGGCAACTTTCAGGGATCGATGTACATGGATACCAAGATCCCTCTGCTCATCTACACTACTTGGAATTTTACCATTAGCCCAGTACTCTGTAATCCTTTTACTCATTCCACATTGAATCAGCTTGCACCTTTCCACATAAACCCCATTTGCCACCTCTCAGCCCAGCTCTGCAGCTTATCTATGTCCCTCTAAAACCTGCAACATCCTTCAGCACTGTCCACAACTCTATCAACCTTAGTGTCATCTGCAAATTTACTAACACATCCTTTCATACCCAGGTCATTGATTAAAATGACAAACATCAGTGGCCTCAAAACAAATTCTTCCAGTAAGTATATTGAAAGGCAAACGCTGAGAATGACAAAAGGGTGTAGAGGCAGGTTAAGTGAGTGGGCAAAAATTTGGCAGATGAATATAAAGTAGGAAAATGAGAGGCTATGAACTTTGGTGGGAAGAATAGAGAAGCTTAATATTATTAAAATGTAGAAAGACTGCAGGAAGGTGCAGAACAGAAGGATTTGGGAGTCCTTACGCTTGAATCACAAAATAAACTACGTTCAGCCGGAAATAGGGAAAGCAAATGGAATGTTAGCCGTCATTTCAACGAGAATGGAATATAAAAGACGGAGACTTTTCTAAAACTGTAGAAGGCACTAGTTAGACCACAGTTGGAATACTGTAAACACTTCTGGGCACGTTATCTAAGAAAAAGTCATGTTAGCATTGGAGGCTTTTTGAGAGGGTTCACCTGGCTGACACCAGGTTTAGAGGGACTGTCTTATGAGGAGAAGGTGTTTCGGGTGGAGTTTAGACAAAAAAAAGAGAAGTCCTTATTGAGAGTTATGAGATTCTTCAGAGACTTGACAGCATGGATGTGGAGAGGTTGCTTCACCTTGTGGAGTAAGGGACATAATCTCAGAATAAGGGGTTCCTTATTTAAGACAGAGATGAGATGGAACATCTTCTCTTGGAAGGCTTGTAAATCTGTTGAATTTTCATTGCAGAGGGTTGTCAAGGCTGGGTCATTAAAGTATACTCAAGGTTCAGATCAATTTTTAATAAGTAAGGGAATCAAGCGTTGTGGGATAAAGGCAGGATAGGAGAGTTGAGGCTTATCAATGATTTCAATGAATGGTAGTGCAGATTCGATGGGTTGAATGGCCTACTTCTGCTCCTCTGTTTTACAGTATTTAAAATCCTCTTTGATACTCAGGGTTTTAATTGAGCTTGCCACTGTAGGCTAAGGGGCTAAGTCTGACTGTGTGAGATACAGTCGGCATGATGTGCTGTAACGTCACATAGTCATGCTCTCCAAGATGAAGCCACAGTGAGATGTTACTTAACTGCATCAGATTAAAAAAAAACCATTAAAACATAAAAATTGTAGCATTGTTCCAAAGGGAATTCCTTACTAAGATATACAAGATCAATGTGAACTATACTCATGTTTCCATTAATCTGATGAGTTTTTTTTTGCTTACTTCAGTAGTTGTGGCAAATATTCTTTCATACCACAATGAAACTAAATATATTATAGCCACCTACCCTCACATTTATAGTCCAGTGTCAAATTGTACACAAAGCTCTTTCTGAGAAGCATCTTGAAGCACTTGACCATGTAGGTAGTGCTATTTAAATGAAGGGTTTCAGCCTGAAATGTTGACTTTCCTGCTCCTCGGGTGCTGTCTGACCTGCTGTGATTCTCCAGCCTCACACTGACTGACTCTGGCTTCCAGTATCTGCAGTCCTCACTGTCTACAAGCTACATCAATGAAGTTGTTGTGGTTGAGTTAACATGGATAGCGGGCAAAGTGCAGACAGCGATAATGTGTAGAACCCAGGTTAGATTTAAACTGGACCCTATCGGAGTTTAAACTGGTTTGAGGTATTTCCCTGGAGACAGTCTCATGTCTCATAACGATAGTTCATTGCTACTGAAGCTGAATGCTGGGACTCAATCCTTAAATAGAACTGTGGGTGAGACCAGTATTGCCTGAAGGTAGAGAGAGCAGCTCCTGATGGACAAGGATGAGAAGAGGAATGTGCAGAGAGGAGGTGGTGTTTGTCGGGGGTAGGGTGTGTGGCTGGGTTTGAAGGGGGTGGGAGCTGGAGGATGAGAATCAAACACTGACTGACTGGGGGCACAGAGGCCAGTATTTGATGAAGGGTGTGAGGGAGGAAGATAGAGTAACCCCACAGGTGACCACTCTAGGTAGCTTGCTTACTTGCCAATGTCATAAAAACATAGCGTCATAGAGATGTACAGCATGGAAATAGACCTTTCAGTTCAATTTGACCATGCTGGCCAGATATTCTAAATTAATTGATTGGAGAAGAGGGGGGGGGAGAAGAGTCCAATATTGATTGGAAAAGAGGGGAAGGAGGAGAGTCCAATATTGACTGGAGAAGAAGGGGGAAGAGGAGAGTCCAATAGTGATTAGAGGCAAGGGGGAGGAGGAGAGTCCAATATTGATAGGAGAAGAGGGGGAGGAGGGCAATGCAATATTGTCTGGAGAAGGGGGGGAGAAGAAGAGTCCAATATTGATTGGAAAAGAGGGGAAGGAGGAGAGTCCAATATTGACTGGAGAAGAGGGGGAAGAGGAGAGTCCAATAGTGACTGGAGGGAAGGGGGAGGAGGAGAGTCCAATATTGATTGGAGAAGAGGGGGAGGAGGACAATGCAATATTGTCTGGAAGAGAGGGGGAGGAGGAGAGTCCAATATTGACTGGAGGAGAGGGGGAGGAGGAGTGTCCAGTATTGACTGGGAAGTATGGGTAATGTTCCATTACCAGATTGGGGCAACGAAGTGTGGAGGGGACAGAATTGCAAGTCTCCATAATGCTTCTGTATTTACAGACTTCTAACAATAAGATGCAATAGAAAGATAACTTTCACCCAACTTCCCTGTTCTGAGGGATGAGAGAAACCCAGGAGGTTAAGTACAATGACAGGTTTACACTCACTCAGTAGTCTTCTGGGTAGTGTTGCACTCAATCCTGTGAGAATCATGATGAGCCAATTAGATCAACGTAGCATTGCTCAGGCCTCAATACACTGCTGCTCCAGCCTACCAGCTCTGTACTATAAATAAAGCAATATGTACATCACTCTTTGCATTTACTCACTGCACAAGGATTGGAGTCCTTAGAGCTTCATTTATGACCTGTACTGCCCTTTGTTCAATCAATGCAAAGCTAGGCTGTATTATCAATGGCTGTTCCTGGACTGTCGGCTTTTATTTGGAGGCTGTGGTTTTGCTGCCACTTTTAGGGTTGTATTTGAAGGACTTTAGTAGTAACAGTGAAGTTGATGTTAGGTGGTTATGAGGAAAGGTACAGTGAAAGCAGCTGACACATGAAGTCAACAATCTGTCAACTGGAAGGAAGATATAAGATCAAAATGAGAAACAGAGATCAGCTTCCTTTGATTCACTGGCTGCTATAAATGTACAAAATGATCGGTGTTTCAGAATAACACCAAGGAAGCTCTTTAATATCACATGAATGTTTTGTCCCGATTGTTTCGGAGAATGACAGAGTTGCTTCACTTTTGTGACAACATTGTGCACTATGGCTGAAACATGAGATGGATTTACTGGTTTGCAATTGTTCCAAATCGCTATTGCAAAACATCTTGCAATTTGACAGTCCCCGTGAGACAGTCAATAGGTTGGAGCCACTGCAATATCTCAGATCAGTTCAAGGCATGAATTTGAAAATGCAGCATTAAGACTGCAAGATATAAGAACAGGAGCAGACCACACAGCCTCTCAAATGTGCTCTTCCACGCAATCAAGTCATGTCCCACCTTCTACTTCACCCTCATCTCTTTGCTGTTCTGGTCCCAGTGAAATAAAACTGCCAGAGGCCAGTATCCTATCACCAAGTCACCCTTTATTTACACAAGGAGATTCCTGACACTGATCCAGCTCCCTCAGAGCCAGCTCTCAGAGTGAGCAGAACCTCTAACACTCCGGTTTATTTTTTGTCTTCCAGCTGCTTTAGAGGCAGCTCTCAGAGTGAGCACTCTTTGTTTTTTTTTTCAGAACTCCTGACAATCCATTTTTTATTTCCCTTCCTGACAGCGGTAGTGCTTATTTTACTCTCGCACCCGTGTCGTGTGTGTGCAGATGTCAGACACAGTGAAGAACAACAAGTGTGTAAATCTTTATTTATGTGCCACCACAAGGAAGAGGGAAAACATCTGTGTGGCCAGTAACAAGCAGAGCTCTTCTTAAAGGGCAATGCTGCGTGATCAAACAGTAAAGTGGAGGGCAAGGATTAAATCAAAATAGAGTTGGAGGGGGAAATGTTACACTCCACTCCCTGAGGTGCTTACATTTCCCTGAAAATCTCGAGGGTGTTGGTAGAGACACTCCTGCTTATGACTGTCAGCCAGGGTCCCTGGATTGGACCAGATTAACAACCCCACTCAGGGAACTCATATTCTATGAGGTCCACTCGGCTAACCTTGTTACAATCACTAGACCCTGCTGATGGTAGCTTGAGACAAGTCAGATGCCAGACTGAGACCTTGTTTGATAGACCATGAGTTTTAACTTTTCAATTTTGTTACTGAACATATTAGCACGAGGCTGCCAGTGCACCTTTACAAAAAGAATGTAAGCGAGGTTCGTACACACAAAAGGAAAACAAACACAAACTTTTGTACGCCATACTGGTTGGAAAGGTCTTGTTACAAATTTCAGAATTAAAGTTTCAAGCCTTTTACCATAAACAATGACCTTCAGGATGTTTACAGTGAAGGGTCACTCTGTTGTGACAAAGCTGCACCTTTAAAAACGATATGCTGTCCTTGACTTTCTTTTTCAGGGAAGTTGTAAATGACACAGTCTCTGAAAAGTCTGGGGTTGAAGGGTTTTAGGACCAATTTGATGATAGCTAACGTATACTGCCTCAAACTGAAGGCTTTCAAGTTCAAAAACATACACTTGTACAATGAAGGGGAAGTGGTCAGTTCTCCCCGCTCAGCTTTACTCTGGTTTGGATTAGTGGTGCTGGAAGAGCACAGCACTTCAGGCAGCATCTGAGGAGCAGCGAAATCGATTCCTGATGAAGGGCTTTTGCCCGAAACGTCGATTTTGCTGCTCGTTGGATGCTGCCTGAACTGCTGTGCTCTTCCAGCACCACTAATCCAGAATTTGGTTTCCAGCATCTGCAGGAATTGTTTTTACCTCGTTTACTCTGGTTTGGTTTAGTTTTTAGCAGTAGTGTGGAAAAAGTTGCTGGACCTAAAGAAACAGGTGCAGGCTGGTATTCTCTGTCTGACTTTTCTCCTGTAAGACCCTGGTGTTTGATTTTACCTTTTGTGCCAAAGGATGTTTGTGGGGATTGTGGCAAATATTTGGAACAGCATCGTTAAGTTGGGATGACCTGTTGGATTTTCAGAGAGGTAAGTTATTCGGTATTCTGTTGTTTGCGTTTCAATCATTAATCTTGTAAATAAATTCTGCTTTATTTAAAACAAAGTGGTTTGACCAGCAACATCTCTCCCAGAATATGCACTTACACTTGCTTAAAACACCTAACAACGTTAGGGTCTGGGTTACCTTCGTGAAATGTTTTGGGGGAGTCTGGCCTGGTCCAGAAAACTGTCGCCATTTTAATGTTTGCTGTTCAGTGGGCATAGCTGTGTTTAGTTTCTGGAGCTTTCTCATCAGTGACTGCTCACCATTTTTCAAGTAAACACATATATTTTCCATATGCTCAGCTTCCAACAGTTTTCTGCTTCCGCACGTTTCTTCTCTGGACGTATTCATCAGCTTTGACATTTTTTAAAGTGCTTCTTTTTACTTTACCTGAACCTGCCTACAATCCCATACCTTCAGGATGGTTCTGTCACCCTGCCTCACAGGACACTATGTTGTCAGGCAACAGAATTTTTTTCTCTCTCTTCTACCTTTATTTCCACTGCACTGAGCTGTTCACCTCAAGAATTTTAATAACCTATTTAGATGCATGTGAAAAGACTGAAGACAACTCATCACAACATACGTAACTCAACAAAGACATTGCAGCTGCAGAATGAATTTCCTCACACTCTGGCTGTCATTTTCAGGGTGATTCATGGGGTGGGGTCTCCCTTTGTGATCCCTGGTGACTTTCCTCACACAATTCTGCACTGCTCATCTAATTAATTATGGACCTTATCTCCAAGATGTTGTTCTCCCACAGTCTTGAGCTCAGCAGATGCAGACAGGATAAAGGGTTCCAGAAAATCCTGGCATCCTTTTTGCAGGCACCATATTCAAACTTGAACTGTAGACCACTTCAAACCAGCAAGTGAGTCTCGTGCTGTCCATGTGGAAAGGTTCATATCTGAGAGAGGTAAATTAGAACACCGCTGACTGGAATCCGGAATTCCTGGGGTAAGGTATGGGGGAGAAGATATCACTTTACTCACTGCCAGAGGAGACCAAGTCTCCAAAGTCTGCCAACCTGGTTTGCGATTGCCATGTGGGTCCCTGCAGTGCCCATGATCTGAGATTGCCATCTGGGTCCCTGCACTGTCTATGGCCTGAGATTGGCATCTGGGTCCCTGCACTGTCTATGGTCTGAGATTGGCATCTGCCTCCCTACAGTGTCCATGGTTTGATATTTCCATCTGGCTGTCTACAGTGTCCATGGTCTGAGATTGCCATGTGGGTCTCTGCAGTGTCCATGGTCTGAGATTTCCATGTGGCTGCCTCCAGTGTCCATGATCTTGAGGAACAGCCAGCAATGTTGCAAAAGGGTTAATAGTTAAATAAAGTATTGATAATCATCAATAAGGGTAACCATGTAGCTACTAGATAGTTGTTAAAATCCTATTGGTTCACTAATGTCCATGTGACACCAAACCTACTGCAAAGTGGTTCAGTCTTTAGTGGAAAACCACCACCCTCTTATATGCATTTAAGGGTGGGCAATAACTATCATCTTTACTAACAATGCCCAGATTCCCTTCTCCCGAGAACGAATAAGTAGAAGTGGAACGTGTTTGAGAGACTGTCTGATCTCCTCCTGGTCCATATCTTTGTACGACATGTCAGATAGATGTTCCAACAGGAAAAACCTTTGGTTTGTAGAATAGATCTTAGACATTGTTAAATTCAGACATGAAGTTGCATCTCTTCATGCTGCACCCATGTCATGTTTTAGTCCTGATACATGTGGAACAAAAAGATGTTGACTTCATGTCTCCATTTGCCAATATTCAGGCTGTGAGAATAATATCCAAATTTCAGGTGTGAGAGGGAATCAAAAATATAGACTTCAGTTGTATCTAGCAAAGGGAAAATGAATAAACCTCGCCTCCATTGAACCACGTTACTTTTGTATTCTTTATCCAATAAAAATCAATAAATCTTAATTACAAACAGAAACAAAAATTGCTGGAAAAGCTCAACTGGTCTGGTAGGATCTGTGGAGAGAAATCAGAGATAATGTTTTGAGTGACCCTTCCACAGAATAGATCAATAATTCTCAATGTTTGGCCCTACCTTCCACTGTTTTTTCTGAGGACAAAAGTTCCAGCTTTCTCCTAGTCTTTGTGAGAGCAAGTTCCTCCTTATTGCCCTCTGATATGGCTTGGCTCAAGTCTTAAGATTACAGTCAGTCATTCTTGATTCCTCAGGTCATCAAAGATTAGCTTCTCTTGACCTAACATTATGAATTCTCTAAATACTATAACCATGTACATCAGATCAATCACCACCTTCCAAATTCACATGACTCAAAATCTGTCATCTATAAAGTTAAAAGCAGTTTCAAACTTAATCAGATGTGCTCTGAAATCCAAACCGTGTCAGTCACCTATCCTCATAATTTTATTGCTTAAACCTGGCTCTTTCTTTCCTGTTTTCCCATGTACAAAGGATCATGACAAATTTCACTAATCACCTTCGTATCGTCCACCATTTTCCATTTATTTCATCCATTCATGAGATGTGAATGTGACTAATTGCCAATTATTGCCAATCCCTCGTTGCCTTTGAGAAAGTCAAGGTGACCTGCTTTCTTAAACCAGTGTTGTTCATATTGGGGATTTGATAGGTGGCTTTACAGTGAGACACCCTTCCTGCTACCACCCATCCCATTTATCCAGAATGGAAACTGGGACTGATCTACATGGGCTTTATCTGCACCGCTAAACCCAGATATTATTCTAGAACTATAAGAACTGTCAAATGTTTTAGATGAGTATAGGAGTTTTGTTGCAGCTGTATAAGATATTGGTAAGGTTCCATTTGGAGCATTAGAGACTGAGGGGTGGCCTTGTAAAGGTCTATAAAATCATGAGAGGCATAGATAAGACAACAGCTTTTTCCCCATGGTAGGGGAGTCTAAAACTAAAGGGCATAGGAGAAGGGAGAGACACAAAAGGGGCCAGAGGGACAATTCGTTCACAGAGGGGGTGGTGAGTGTCTGCAATGGACTGCCGGAGGCAGTGGTGCAAATGAGTACAATTTTGTCATTAAAGAGACATTTAGACAGCAACATGGGTGGGATAGTACAGAGGGACATGGACCAAACACAGGCAAATGGGACTAGTTTAAATTGTGAAAACTGAGCAGCATGGACAAGTTGGGCTGAAGGGCCTCCAGCAGTTAGAATTCTGTAAAACAATGCTATAACCATAACCTTCCTTTTACCATCTTTCCCATTTCTTGCGAATGACTTTTAAATGAATTTCTGGCACGAACTCACAACATGAGTCCTCAGGGAAGACTTGAATTTTACACTCTAAAGGGCACATGCTCTGATTAAGTTTGGAACTGCTTTTAACTTTATAGTTGACAGATTTTGAGTCACATTATGTGAGATTGCATGCTTAAAGAATCTAAAATATTCCAATCGGCATTAATTCAGCACTTTCGTCAATGGGTGGAAAATGGACAGGATCACAAAACATGATAGGCATGTCTAAAATGAAATCATGAACGGTGTTCATTTTAGGGAGTTTGTGATCACAGTTACCTAATGTAGGCAATTAATGATTTATTGCAATTTTCTGATAGTTTATTGTGAAGCAGCAGTTTTGATATGCTACATTAGTTCCTTTGGCAAAAGAAAATACGCAATGTTTTGTACTCATTCACAGGATGAGGGTATTCCTGGTTAGATCAGCATTTATTGCCCATCCCTAATTACCCAGAGGGCAGTTAAGAGTCAACAACATTGCTGTGGGTCTGGAGTCACATGTAGGTCAGAGCAGTTAAGGTTTGGAGTTTTCTTCCCTAAAGGACATTAGTGAACCAGATGAGTTTTTCCACCAATCAACAAAGGATTCATGGTCGTCGTCGGACTCTTACTTTCAGATTTTACTGGGTTCAAATTATACCATTTGCTGTGGTGGGATTCGATTCTGGGACCCCGGACCATTACCTCAGAGGACACACAGATCCCTGGCCTCCCCACCACCAAATCAAAGCCACCTGCCAACTGGAGGAGGAACACCTCATCTTCTGCCTCAGGACCCTACAACCACGCGGCATCAACATCGACTTCACCAGTTTCCAAATCTTCCCTTCCTCACCCCATCCCAGATCCAACCCTCCAACTCGATACCTCCCTCTTGACCTGTCCTACCTGTCCATTTTCCTTCCCACCTATCCACTTCATCCTCCCCACTGACAATCACCTCTCACCCGCATCCACCTATCGCCATCCCACCTACCTTCCACCCAGCTCAACCCATCCCCTTATTTACTCTCAGCTTTCTTCCCACCCTCCACATTCCTGATGAAGGTCTTATGCCCAAAATGTCTAGTCTCTTGCCCCTCGAATGCTGCCTGACCTGCTGTGCTTTTCCAGTGCCACCTTTTTTGTCTGTGGATTCACAGTTGAGTGATAGTAGCACTAGGCCATTGCCTCCCCTGTGACACATGAGAATGCTTCCCCAATCCTAGAGCCATTCTGTAGAAGTTTGGGGGGGGGTGTGGGGGAGGGGTACAGGCTGCACAACCCCATGTTCCCGTAGCCCTACGTCCTCTTGTGGTGGACCCTGATAGTCTTTAGTGGTCTTGACAGCAACAGTCTTTGTTCTTCCCGCAGACTGATGTCTCCTGAGACAAGAGTGTGGTGCTGGAAAGGCACAGCAGGTCAGGCAGCATCCGAGGAGCAGGAAAACCGACATTTCAGGTAGAAGCCCTTCAACATGAATTCCTGATGAAGGGTTTTTGCCCGAAATGTTGTTTTCCAGCACCACACTCTCGACTCTAATCTCCAGTATCTGCAGTCCTCATTTTTGCCTAATCATGAGTAAGATGCCTGTTGTCCACCTCTATCTCAAGGTTAATTTTGTTTCTTTCTGGGACCAAAGACCTTATTTGAATCACACTGCCTTGAAAATGGAACAGGGTGATGCCTGATAAATCTTTGACATGAATCAGAAACCCTTGATGATTCTTATGATTTTGCAGAAGACTAGTTAACTAATGTAAAAGGAAACGAGTCCGTCTGTCTATTCCTGAAGAAGGGCTCATGCCCGAAACGTCGATTCTCCTGCTCCTTGGATGCTGCCTGACCTGCTGCGCTTTTCCAGCAACACATTTTCAGCTAGTTACTAATGTGATTCAATTAAATTAAATCTCATGTCACACATAAAATGCCAAATATGGAATGCTGAGTTAACAGAGGGGTTAATTCTCAACAACAGATTTCATTGTAGATAAAGTTCCTCAGGGGAGAGTGCACAGGGAGTAAAGGTTAGGTAAAAACAATGACTGCAGATGCTGGAAACCAGAGTCTAGGTTCGAGTGGTGCTGGAAAAGCACAGCAGGTCAGGCAGCATCCGAGGAGTAGGAAAATATTGTCAGACCGTAAAACATAAACAATGAGAGAGAGAGAGAGAGAGAGGGAGAGAGAGAAAAAGAAAGAAAGAGAGGACTAATTGTTTTCAGTCTTAATGGAAGATGAGGGAGTTAAACTAAATATATTCTTGATCATCTTACACGTAGAATTGCTGATGTGCTGTAAGAGATTGCTAATGAAGAGGTAGTGGGTACTTTTACATTAGGTGATTCACTACTGCATCCCTTCATTATTGATGGCGTAATTAGGAATTCTGCAGGTGATAGAAAAACATTGGTGGTACTGTTGACAGTGAGGAAATAAACTGCAGGAATCTACCGAGATGGGAGTGTGTCTAATTTTGAGTGTAGGGTTCATCCCTCAGCACAATGTGTTTTAAATCAGTACAAAGCAAAATTGGAAACAAATTGCAGTTGAAATTTCTCAATCTTTTGGAGTGGCTTGGCAAATTCTGGGCTAATTTGCACTGGATACAAAACAAGTGGAAATTGACACTGAAACAATCAATGAGGAGATAGGGCCATGATGTTGTAAATTTGAGATGCCAACATAATGAGAGTTGAAATACATCAGACCATGTCATGTTTTCCCAATTGACAATTTTCCCAAAAGATGCCAAGTTTCTGCTGATGCTATAACACAACCCAATTACAGGAAGACAAAACAAAAACTCCTTCCTTTGGTCTTTATGTCCTTCTCTCCTTTAGAGTTGGCCAGAGGGTTGCACCTGAGACTGGTGCCTCAGTCTGCATAGAGTAGTGCATGGAGGTGAAACGTGCATGGAGTAAGTAAAGCCCAACTCATCCCTGAAACGAAGAGCCATATTGGAATGGAGCACACTGTGACATCCTGCATCTTCATTCATTATTTTACATAACTGCTAATTGGTTTTTCGATGTGGATCACACCCAATGTTCAGATGAGGACTCCATAACATAGATTACATTAGATTCCCTACATTGTGGAAACAGGCCATTTGGCCCAACAAGTCCACAGCAACCCTCCAAAGAGTAACCCACCCTGACCCATTCCCCTATCCTATATTTACCCTTGACTAATGCACCCAAAACTATGGACAATTTAGCATGGCCAAGTCACCTGATCTGATGTTGTTAGTTTCCTGTCAAAAAAATCAGGCTAATGTGCTGACTTTAGTTTACAATGACCTATATCTGAGAATGATTGACCTTTGTTTTAGCTGTGGTGGCTTCAAGGACTAACACTTCTATTCCACCAATGTTTTACAGATTTGATTACTCATGAGATTGGCTCCAGACCCCATGTTGTTTTTCCCCTTGACATATGGGTGGCATGGTGGCACAGTGGTTAGCAATGCTTCCTCACAGCCCCAGAGACCCAGGTTCAATTCCTGCCTCAGGCGACTGATTGTGTGGAGTTTGCACATTCTCCCTGTGTCTGTGTGGGTTTGCTCTGATTTCCTCCCACAGTCCAAAAATGTGTAGGTTAGGGGAATGGGGCTGGGTGGGTTGCTCTTCGGAGGGTCGGTGTGGGCTTGTTGGACCGAAGGGCCTGTTTCCACTCTGTAAGTAATCTAATCTGTACAGGACATTGGTTAGGCCACTTTTGGAATATTGCATTTCATTTTGGTCTCCTTCTTATCAAGAGGATGTTGTGAAACTTGAAAGGGTTCAGAAAGGATTTACAAGGATGTTGCCAGGGTTGGAGGGTTGAGCTATAGGGAAGAGGCTGAATGGGCTAGTGCTGTTTTCCCTGGAGCATCGGAGGCTGAGAGGTGACCTTAGAGAGGTTTATAAAATTACAAAAAGCATGGATAAGGTAAGTGGACTAGGTCTTTTCCCTGGGTCGGGGGAGTCCAGAACTAGAGGGCATAGTTTTTTGGGTGAGAGGGAAAGAATTTAAAAGGGACCTAATAGGCAACTTTTTCACACAGAGGGTGGTGCATGAGCTGTCAGAGGATGTGGTGGAGGCTGGTACAATTACAACATTTAAAAGGCACCTGAATGGGTATATGAATAGGAAGGGTTTAGAGGGATAAAGGCCAAGTGCTGGCAAATGGGTCAAGATTAATTGAGGATATCTGGTCGGCATGGACGAGTTGGACCAAAGGTTTTGTTTCCATGCTGTACAGCTCTCTGACTCTATGACCTCTCTTCTGAGGTTATGGTCCTTCACAATAGTTAGGAGAGTTACATAGAAGGGATATCTGCATTTTCTGGCATCTGCGGAGGAGCCCTGGGGATAGTGAGAAATCAGTCTGCTTGAAAGGTACATTGTCATTATGTCTGCATTGCTAAAGGGCTTCTGTTTTGGACAATCCCCATTTAGACAATGAGCCTATTCCCTGCCCCCAGCAGTTGAGGGAAATAGAAAAAAAAAACAGCTAGTGATTTTTATTCCTTATGTAGAACAGGGTTGTCACCTTCATTTACCCTAAACTTGGCATCCCAAAATCAGGGACAAAGTCCAGGCCTCAAGCACCGAATCTCGCCTGACACTTCGGGGGAAATTAATAATCTGGCTGCCTCACTTGGGTCGACAGTTTGGATTGGTGCTTCAATTACAAAGCTATTGAGCCATCAGTTGCAGGCTTGCTCGCTTCGTTGGAAGGTTTGTTTTCAGACGTTTCGTCACCATACGAGGAAACATCATCAGTGAGCCGCCGATGAAGCACTGGTGTTCTGTCCCGCTTTCTGTGTCTTGGTCTCTTAAAGGTGGGTGACAGCATTTCCGATCAATACATCATCAGAACTCAATCAATAAACACATCGATTTGGACCATTTGCCAACCTCTGAGAAACAGAACCGGAAATGCAATCACTCACCTTAACAGACCAAGATCATCAATGGAAAGTGGGACAGAACACCAGCACTTCACTGGAGGCTCACTGACGATGTTACCAAGCGTCTGAGAACAAACCTACCAGCTCAGCAAGCAAACCTCCATCCTGAACTCCAAAATCTCAAAAGTCACTATTGCCATCATGCCCAATACCTCTGGGCTACTCATTTGGCCTCTGGGGCTTGGGAGTGGTCTTTCATTTGCCCACCTTCCTCTGAACATAACCCATATTGTTTGTTTTCCAGTGTGACCCTCCTGCCAGTCGTTGCATAGCGACGGGATATCTTGCCTGACGCCTTTTAACCTTACTTATCTTGCAAGTGGCAGTGTGACTGTCTCTGTGACAACCACAGCTAGATCATCAAGAAAGATTCATAATGAATTTTGAGTATTCACTTAATCAATTCTGACAGGAATTCTGAAATATGTTCTTAACCGGTCTATGAATGTAAAGCAGTAATACTCTGACATGAAGTCCATCTAGTGAGGGTGAATGAAATGACCAGGAGCTCTTACCCTGTTACCTGTGAGGAGAAATTTGAGTTTGAATTGCGTGTTTCCATCCATCGGAAGTAAGTGGAGCTCAGGAATGTTTTTGACAGCACATGACATGGGTATAAAGTCACTATCAAATGTAATCGATTTTCAAAATACAATTATCCTGGGTGCAGGGATACTGGACATACATTACAAAGTCAGTGTCAGCCCATGAAGTGTACAGTATGCATGTCAATTCAGGTTAAATATGGGGATCAGGAAGGACAAAAAGGACAAGATCATCTGTCTGGTATCTGGTTTGCTTCATTCATCTTCATAAAATGTGTTTAAAATATTCCTACTCTGCAGGTTAAAGATGATTGATGGGGCCCAAGGCCTTATGATATGTTCAAACCCAAAGAAATGCAGTACTCTCCTAGGGAAAGAGGTGATTTGCAGCACGATCATTCAGCAACATAAGGGTGCAATTCACCTTCAGCACTGGACCTTAACGTACTGCAGACAGCTGCCTGTCCCTGAACTAATCTCCATTTTCCACCATCACAAAGCAGCAGGCAAGACAACCATAGAATCCCTACAATGCAGAAAGAGGCCATTTGGCCCATCAAGTCTGCACCCACACTCCAAAAAGTATCCGCAACAGACCCAGCCCCCTCCCCCCTCTGTAACCCCACATTTCCTCAGGCTAATGCGCCTAACCTGCACATCCCTGGACACCTAATCTACCTAACCTGTACAACTTTGGACTATAGGTGGAAACTGGAGCACCTGGAGGGGCGGGGAGAATGTACAAAGTCCACACAGACAGTCGCCCAAGGCTGGAATTAAACCCAGGTCCTTGGCATTGTGAGGCAGCAGTGCTAACCACTGTGCCACCCCAAAGAAGATCCGATGGAGTATGCAATTGGTGGAAAATCTTTAGCATGGCTAATACTTCCTTGTCAAAGATTAAGATTCTGTCATTCCTTCAATACTGCAACACTTCACATTTTGATTTGTTTTCCTTGGGCTCCTCTCCCCCTTTCCACCTCACACTGAAGTTGGATTCTAACCTCAAACTATTCGCCATGGAAACTGTGAGGGAAAATCAGCACTGAAGAATGAGTTGATGCTGGCACTTGCGGGTCTCCTCTGAACGTTTCTCAGCTTTTGACACTTTCCTCTTGGAGAGTGAGTTGCTCAAAAGTAAAATCCATCTTTGCCAGGTGAGCACTGGCAAATGGACTGCCCCTTTCCACACACCCATATTAATATTTACCCCCTCTCTGGGGACAGATTTTGAAGGTCCCATCAGAAGGCAACATCTTGATAATGGAAGTGATTTATCCGGCTAGGTTTCTGCACCACTATGTATGGTTTGTATTGTCGGGACTGACCTTCTTCTCTGTCAAACTGTGTATCGTTACCTCAAACAAACATTTACCCCCCTCCACCACTGGCACGCTACATCAGCAGCATTTACTGCCCGCGAGATGTTCGGTAGGCTTTTACAAATGGCGTTGGCATAAGACATGGTGTTTTGGCAGATACCCTCTGAGTAGCAAGCTGCTCCCAGGACGTGGTGAGGTGGAGCAGAAATCAGATTTGGGAGGTGCCATAACAGGGCTGTGAGGAGGTAATGAATGAGGTGAGTTTGATATGGTACAGTGAGAAAACTCAGAGAAAATTCAATCTCCTCTTCCAAGAAAACTCTCATGCAGCTCAGATGTTTCCAAAATAACGTAAAATTCAGCCCACAGTACGTTAGACACACGCTAATAAGTTGGAAAGTACAAACTCCTGCAAACCAGTAATGACCCCATAAATCACCCAAAAGGACACTTACCAATTTATTTATGACATATTCTTCTTTCTCTCTTCGTTAGTTATTCTATGCTTTATGTGATCCCTACTGCTAGATTCCTCAATATATGTCTCCACATATACACCGAGTGGCTGCTCTCTTTGCAAAGTTATTGTTCCTCTTCATCACTAGCATCCCTTATCGAAAACTAAAGTTCTATTGCTTCTTCAAACCTGTAACACTTTTTATTTAGTCAGAAGTCACACTGCACCAGGTTATAGTCCAACAGGTTTATTTGAAGTCACAAGCTTTCAGAGCGCTGCTCCTTCATTAGGTGAAGTGAAGGAACGCACACACGTTGATGAAGGAACAGCGCTCTGAAAACTTGTGACTTCAAATGAACCTGTTGGATTCAAACCTGGGGTCATGTGATTTCTGACCTGGTCCACTCCAGACCAATGCCTGCAGCTTCACATCACTTTTTATTTAGATTAGATTAGATTAGATTAGATTATTTACAGTGTGGAAACAGGCCCTTTGGCCCAACAAGTCCACACCGACCCGCCAAAGTGCAACCCACCCAGACCCATTCCCCTACATTTATCCCTTCACCTAACATTATGGGCAATTTAGCACGGCCAATTCACCTGACCTGCACATTTTTGGACTGTGGGAGGAAACCGGAGCACCCGGAGGAAACCCACACAGACGTGAGGAGAATGTGCAAACTCCACACAGACAGTCACCTGAGGCAGGAATTGAACCCGGGTCTCTGGCGCTGTGAGGGATTATAGGTTACTGAATACAGCTCTCTCGTGTAATGTCCATGTTCTCTCTTCTGCATACCTCTTCGCATCCTCTACGCATAGAGTCATAGAGATGTACAACACTGAAAATGACCCTACGGTCCAACCCGTCCATGCCAACCAGATATCCCAACCCAACCTCATCCCACCTGCCAGCAACATCTCTGCTGATGTCAGACTAAGATCATCACTATGGTGTATAAGAATCTAAGGGTCTGAAAGGGTTAATCCCAAGGACTGCTTTAAGCATTGCCCAATAGGATCAGATCACATGGACTTGGGGGCAGAAGACAAGATTTGGAGGTTGAAGATGTAAGATCCTCCATCAAGGTCTCCCTCATAGTCCCAGTGACAATGTCCACCTCACCAAATGTAACTTGGACCTGGTCTCCCTTGTTTATACCAAGAACTCCTTCTTGTTTGATTACCAAGTGCTTTTTCTCTATTGGATATCCCTACCAGGGAAAGAGACATGTGCATTTTACCCTGTGGTGAGCTGTGGTCAAGATTCACCTTACAAGCTGTATTTGTGTATTCCATTATGTAACATTTTGAGCAGGTCCTTCAGAGGAGTCTCATCCCACTGCTACTGCTATTATTCCAGCGTTGAGCAAGTGAGGGGCACATCATGCATGGAACATGATGAGCAACTATGTGAGGCTGATTGCAGAATCCTGGGGTGGATGTGGGTGAGGGGGTGATGGGGTGGGGTGGTGAGGGAAGATTTATTCAGGGGCACCCAGTGCCCAGTTGAGGAACTCAGCATTGAGAGGTGGGAGGGTAAGGGGCTGGGAGGTGCTGCCGACCCCACACGTGGTATTGGCTCTCCTGACCCCATGCCATTTCCTCTCCCTCTCAATCCCACTATTGTTCACCTGTGGCCTGGGATCCAGAGATTCAAGGGGTTACAGGAAGAAGGCAGGGGAATGGGGTTGAAAAATGCAGTCAACACGGCTTTGTGAGGGGCAGGTCATGCCTCACAAACCTTATCGAGTTCTTTGAGGATGTGACTAGAAAAGTTGATGAGGGTCGAGCTGTGGATGCGGTGTATGTGGACTTCAGCAAGGCATTTGATAAGGTTCCCCATGGTAGGCTCATTCAGAAGGTCAGGAGGAATGGGATACAGGGGAACTTAGCTGTCTGGATACTGAATTGGCTGGCCAACAGAAGACAGTGAGTGGCAGTAGAAGGAAAATATTCTGCCTGGAAGTCTGTGGTGAGTGGTGTTCCACAGGGCTCTGTCCTTGGGCCTCTACTGTTTGTAATTTTTATTAATGACTTGGATGAGGGGTTTGAAGGATGGGTCAGCAAGTTTTCAGATGACACAAAGGTTGGAGGTGTCATTGACAGTATAGAGGGCTGTTGTAGGCTGCAGCGGGACATTGACAGGATACAGAGATGGGCTGAGTGGTGGCAGGTGGAGTTTCAACCTGGATAAATGCGAGGCGATGCATTTTGGAAGGTCGAATTTGAAAGCTGAGTACAGGATTAAGGATAGGATTCTTGGCAGTATGGAGGAACAGAGGGATCTTGGGGTGCAGGTACATAAATCCCTTAAAATGGCCACCCAAGTGGACAGGGTTGTTAAGAAAGCATATGGTGTTTTGGCTTTCATTAACAGGGGGATTGAGTTCAAGAGTTGTGAGATCTTGTTGCAGTTCCATAAAACTATGGTTAGACCGCACTTGGAATGCTGCGTCCAGTTCTGGTCGCCTTATTATAGGAAAGATGTGGATGCTTTGGAGAGAGTTCAGAGGAGGTTTACCAGGATGCTGCCTGGACTGGAGGGTTTATCTTATGAAGAGAGGTTGACTGAGCTCGGACATTTTTCATTGGAGAAAAGGAGGAGGAGAGGGGACTTAATTGAGATATACAAGATAATTAGAGGCATAGATAGTCGATAGCCAGAGACTATTTCCCAGGGCAGAAATGACTAACACAAGGGGTCATAGTTTTAAGCTGGTTGGGGGAAAGTATAGAGGGGATGTCAGAGGTGGGTTCTTTACACAGAGAGTTGTGTGAGCATGGAATGCGTTGCCAGCAGCAGTTGTAGAAGCAAGGTCATTGGGGACATTTAAGAGATTGCTGGACATGCATATGGTCACTGAAATTTGAGGGTGCATACATGAGGATCAATGGTCGGCACAACATCGTGGGCTGAAGGGTCTGTTCTGTACTGTACTGTTCTATGTTCTATGTACTATGTTCTAAATAGATCATCCGCGGGAAAGCAAACTTGATGGACCAAATGGTCGAATTCTGCTTCTATATTTTATGCTTTTCTGATCTTCAATGCAATGGTTAAATGCATTTACTCTGTTCCCATGCCACATTGACCGGTAATTTAAGAGATTGTGAATGAGGACTACTTAGACGCATTTATCATTCCAAATGATATAATGATACAAATAAATCTGGTCTTAGATGAGTACAGGTTTTACAATGAAACAACACGGCTTCTGTGGTACAGTGACAGTCTACATACCTCTGGGTCAGATGGTCTGTGATTATGTCTCACCTTTGCTGGAGATGTGACATAACATGTCCAAAAGAGTTGATCAGAAATAATTTGCAATTAAATAATTGGCATCAAGCTGTGTAAGCAGTGTCATATAAACTAAATGGCCAATCTCAATGATGATGTAACAACCACTAATCAAATGAGATCAAAACCGCTTGGCTGTACATTACTAAGATTATTTTGAACCGTTAATCAGTATTTGTTTTACAGGGGAACAATTCTCATGGGTTCAAAAACATGTTCTAAGCGTCTTTCACAGGATGAGGCAGATGGAATAATATTCTCGCTGGTGAATCAGACCAGAGGTCAAGAAACAGGTATAAGGTCCCATTGCATTAGTCTGGGAATTCTATGCAATCCGAAAAAAACTGAAAAAGAAAAGTTGGAGAAAAATAATCAAAATAAACCACAGGAAGAGACCCTCTAAGAAGGTAAATGCTTATTTCCATTCACATGTCTTTAGTCAACATACTGACTTGGAACACTTGAACAGTGAGCGTGTGAACAAATTTCACAGGCACAATCCACATTTATGTAGAAGTAAGTGACAAAGTCAGTGACTTCATCTGGCAAAGGAGCGGCACTTCAAAAGCTTGTAATTTTGAATAAACCTGTTGGATGATAGCCTGGTATCATGTGACTTCTGACCTTGTCCACCCCCCCAGTCCAACACTGGCACCTCCACATCAGAAGAAACTGAAATCAGTGCGGAAAATGTTAATCAAGCATCATCACTGGAACAATCTCATCTATGTACACTGAATGTATATTACCCCACACGATAAACATTATAATTGCTGACAGCCAAAAATAACATATATTGCAATCTTCAAATCACAAACTCTTTATCTGAAACTCCCTGGACCTTTATGCAATGTGGGATCGCAGCAATAATGTAACTTCAGCATGTATAACATAATCAGCTCAGTCTGATAGTAACATTAATTCATGGACTCCAGGTGGCAGTAAATGCAGATCTAGATGGTCTCTGAATAAACAATGCAGGCATTTATAATTTAATGAATTAAATTTGTGTACCCAAGAATGATTTCATGTTTAAAGAAAAGACAGCATTCTCATTGGATAAATATTGTTCACTGCTGTTGTATTAGAATGTTCGACTTTGAAAAAATAAAAAAAAATCAGTTATAAATGTGCAATGGGAAAATGACCCGGCACTCTGGCTCTCGATCGTGTAACAGAACATGATATTGATCATTTCCCATCAGCAAGGTATCAGCAAAAGCTTCACGTCTCTAAAACTGAGAACAGGCATTTATTTCAAGCCACATGCATCTTAGTAAGAGAGAACTGAAACAGTAAATGGCAGAGCCATCACAGGTAGGAGCTGAGGAAGGGGGAAGCTGTGGATAACTAATGGACGTGACATAGGGTTAACTCACCTTGGTATTCTTAAAACAGTGGAAGCAAAGTCAGTGATAAAAAAAGGTTTAAAAATGTTCAGACCCAATAATTCAACTGCAATTTCAGGCAGGAGGATTTTAGAGTCATAGAGATGAACAGCACGGAAGCAAACCCTTCGGTCCAACTTGTCCATGCCAATCAGATATCTTAAATTAATCTAATCCCATTTGCCAGCACTTGGCCTATATCCCTCTAAACCCTTCCTATTCACGTACCAATCCAGATGCCTTTTAAATGTTATAATTGTACCAGCCTCCACCACTTCCTCTGGCAGCTCATTCCATACATGCACCACCCTCTGCATGAAAAAGTTGCCTCTTAGATCCCATTTAAATCTTTCCCCTCTCATCCTAAACCTATGCCCTCTAGTTTTGGATATTCCTACACTGGGGAAAAGATCTTGTCTATTTACCCTATCCATGCCCTTCATGATTTTATAAACCTCTATAAGGTCACCTCTCAGCCTCCGACGCTCCAGGGAAAACAGCCCCAGCCTAGAGCACAACCCCTCCAACCCCGACAGCATCCTTCTAAATCTTTTCTGTATCCTTTCAGGTTTCACAACATCCTTCTTATCAGAGGGAGACCAGAATTGAATGCAGTATTCCAGAAGTGGCCTAACCAATGTTCTGTACAGCAGCAACATGATCTCCCGCTTCATATACTCAATGCACTGACTAATAGAGGCAAGGATACCAAACACATTCTTCATCCCCCTTTCTACTTGCAACTCCACTTTCAAGGAATTATGAGTCTATACCCCAAGGTCTTGTTGCTCAATAATATTCCCCAGGACCTTTTTTTTTAGATTACTTACAGTGTGGAAACAGGCCCTTCAGCCCAACAAGTCCATACTGACCCACCGAAGCACAACCAGCCCAGACCCATTCCCCTACATTTACCCCATCAACCAACACTGCAGGCAATTTAGCACGGCCAATTCACCTGACCTGCACATTTTTGGACTGTGGGAGGAAACCGGAGCACCCGAAGGAAACCCACGCAGACACAGGGAGAATGTGCAAACTCCACACAGTCAGTTGCCTGAGGTGGGAATTGAACCTGGGACCCTAGTGCTGGGAGGCAGCAGTGCTAACCATGGTGCCACCGTGCCACCCACTAGTTTGAAAGACAAAAATCTAAATCCTTATTCAATTAATTATCTAAAGTGAAATGTTTGATGTTTTTAGCAATGAAAGGTCAGAAAATATCCATTTGATCCAGGAAGAAGTAGGATACTTTATCATAGCTGCAGAAGGTAGGAAAATCCTTGAGGAAGTAAGTAGACATCACTTTGATTGTTAGAAAATGTCGACAAATCCTGTCAATGATGGGAGAATCCAGTAGCAGTACAGAGATACAGTATTACAAAGAAACAGATTTATAAACATTAAAATCAGTAAATTACTACAGAACAGTCAGAAATATATATTGAAGCTTTGTATTACAGCATTATACTGATAAAATGGCTGACAAATAAAGGAAACACTGGAATACTTCTGTGGTACAGATTCCAGCAAGTTCTACAATCATTCAATTTAAAACAGCTTTGTTAAATGAAAGGAAACAAAAAGAACAGTAGAGTTATAACCATATTGCAGATTTAAAATACCATTACAGTAATGAAATTAATCAGCACATTGATTAGATTGCCTACAGTGTGGAAACAGGCCCTTCAGCCTAACCAGTTCACACCAACCCTCTGAAGAGTAACCCACACAGACCCCTTTCCCCTCTGACTAATGCACCTAATACTATGGGCAATTTAGCATGGCCAATTCACCTGGCCTGCATATCTTTGGGAGGAAACCAGAGGGCCCAGAGGAAACCCACACAGACACTGGGAGAATGTGCAAACTCCACACAGACAGTCACCTGAGGCTGGAATCAAACCTGGGATCCTGGTGCTGTAAGGAAGCAGTGCTAACCACTGAGCCACCATGCCACCCCGTGAAAAAAAAAGAAAAAATACATAATACATTGTAGCAGATTCAAGGTGAGAGAAACATACGGAACACAGAATTGGACTTTATATTCTTAAGGTAGACTATTGCGTCAAAAATAAATAGTAAGAGTGAAACTGAGCAAGTTATTACATTCAATGAGTGTGGTTGTAAAAGGAATTATTAACAGACAAGACAGTAAAGACAGTGGAGTTATTTTAGATTATGTCTTCATAGCTTTTTATTTAAAAATCAATAGAATTCTATAAATAGCAAGATTTATCAGAAGAGTTCAACATCCAGGAAAATGTGTATCTAATTTAATTCATAACTTTGACAGATTAGTGAAAACTGTCATTATGTAGCTTGAGGTCAGAATTTATGAGACAGACTTTTTGTTGGAACTCTTGTTGAAGCTTCATCAGATTTCCTACAGTCAAAGGAAGATTTAACTTTGGAGAAAGCTATTCAAAGTGTGCTGGAAGCATAAACCAGTAAGACTCATAGACATAGACCTGAGCTGAGGAAGGCCAATCGTATTGCAAAAGGGCAACAGCTATTCATATTATTAGGTACGGATATTCTTTAAGGAGGCAAGTGACAGTCCTACTGAAAGAAAAGGTCAAACACTAGATGCTAATCACTGGTGTCAGCTCTGTTAGCAGGCAGACCTCACAGTACACAAATCTCCAGGCATCAATAAGAAATACAACATTTGCTAAACTGTGGGTCATTTCCAGAAGTTCAGGAGTAGGTTATAGTTTCAGAATAGCAGAAGTACTGGTTGTCACATACATAAAATGCCTACACAATAGAGCCTCACTACTATTTGAAAATAGAGACATATTTGCTGATGAACTTGCATTGGAGAAGATAGCTGAGGCAGTCCTGGGGAACTAATTAATCTGGATCAGCCAAATAGACAGAAATAGCTTATGTCCTGTTGGTTTTACACTTGATACAGAGACAAGTGTTAGTGTCCTATCAGACCAGTTATTACAGCTGAAGAAACAGAATTTACAGCCTACAGTGCTGAAAATATGTTGTGCAGGTTGAATAACAGAAGCAGGGGAATGTTACAAATTACACAACACAACACAGAGTCTGAAAATATGTGCATTATTTGCAAACGAGGAACTGTGCTGTTCAGCTTGCACACAGGTCTTGATTTCAACTTCCTCCGAAGAGTTGAAGGAGGTCAACAATCTCCAAAGGCAACAACTGGCCCAGAAGCAAATAGCTGCTCAATGAATGGTCCAGGGACCAGTGGTTGCTGAGTAACCAGTCAAGAGGCAACCTGGAGGAGAATTAATTTGGCTTCAAAGTCTCATGGCAGAACCCAAATAGATGAAATCATCCAAGTGGGTTTCTTTATTTTGGCATAAGACCATAAAACCATAAGACCATAAGACATAGGAGTGGAAGTAAGGTCATTCGGCCCATCAAGTCCACTCCGCCATTCAAACATGGCTGATGGGCATTTCAACGCACTCTCCCTGTATCTCTTAATGCCTTGCAAAATTAAGAATTTATCAATCTCTGCCATGAAGGCAGTTAATGTCCTGGCCTCCACTGTGCTCCATGGCAATGAATTCCACAGGCCCACCACTCTCCAGCTAAAGAAATATCTCCTCGTTTCCATTGTAAATTGACACCTTTTAATGTTAAGGCTATGCCTATGGGACCTAGTATCCGCACCTGATGGAAACAAAATCCCAGCATCCACCCCTTCTAAGCCATGCATTATCTTGTAAGCCATGCACTATCTATATAAAGTATACCATATAAAGAAGTTGTTTCACATTGTCAATGTATAGGGAGTCACACACTTCACAACAGTGATAAAAATGTTCAAAAACCCAAGAAAAATAAGCTACAGGAGCCAGATCAATGCCCATAGATTCAGAACATGGCCAAGAAAATGAAACTGTCTGGTACCAATATACAAGATGCTGCAAAAAACAAACTAACTCTCTCTGTTAAAAGCAATTGCCTGGTTCAGAAGTCCAGGATATGATAAGGAAGAAAGTTTCCATTTCAAAACAGCAGTTGTCTTCTAGGAAGGAACATTGAGAAATTAAGAATCCTCCAGACAGGACAATGGATCAACCACAATGTCTGTAAAGAATGACATCTTCTGCAAAGGAGGTCTGATCGATAAAATATCCTCCAGTGGCAAATTAATCCAGGGTCAGATCCAGGGTCTTTGAGGGAGTGACACACCTTCTTCCAAATCCAAACAGATTGTGTTCTGAGAAAAGTGAAACATTGAGACTGCCTGCATTTGTGGCGTACGGTTAGGCTAGTGGTCAATGTTATAGAGGTATATCCATGATTATAAAATGGTTTAAAATGTGTGGAAAAAAAAATTGGCATCAAGTTCTGGAAGTTGCCGTTGTGCACTGAAAAAGATAGTAGAGGGAGTATTGCTAAGCAAATGTAGCTTGTATTCCCATACGATAAATTTTTGCGTAATCTAATAACAATGTATATGCTCTACTGTGGGGGTGTATCCTCTTCCATTGATCACGGGATAGACCCACAATAAAGCAAAGATCAATAAGGATTGGTGACGTTGAATTACCTCAAACAACTCGTACCCAGTGCCACATACTGATAGAGGTGGTAATTACCATATGGATCAGTGATCATCTGGGAAAATATCATGTGATTAAGAGCCAATTACTTGTTAGAAACTTCCTTATATCCCTTGATTTGCAAGATTGACTCAGTCTGAAGCCTGTTGGGCTGTGAAACATTTTCTTGCTCATAAATCTTCTTATATTCCAGTTACCCAATATCAGACCTGCAGGAGGACAGCACTGCAGCCAACAATGAAAAAGTAGGCATCCTGATTGATATCTCAATGCTTCTGTACTGCCAGTTGGACACAGGCTTTACATGAAACATTTGAAAACGTATGTGTTGATTTCTGTGAGATAACACATTTTATTCAAACTAGCATAAATGCAAAATGGCTGACCTGTTAACATTACCTGCTGCAGTTTGTGACTTTCTATACATTCGCCGATTAACATCCTACGGAAAGTTGGGTTCCTGTTGAGACAGATGTCCTAGAAGTTTATTAATAACGCTAACTATTTACACAGCTATAATATCACAGACATTGCCAATTCTAAGTTCTGAGCTCTCTAATGTTGCAGTATATTGCAGGCATACTAATTACTGACTGAAGACACTGTGACTGAAGACACTGCACTGACTCTATTACATAAAGAGACTGACTGAAGGTGGGAACCTTATAATAGGACATTACATGTCATGATGTAATGCAACTACCTGAAAAGTATAATCCGGTATGGTCCGAATGCTTGCCAAAATGCAACATTCCCCTTTTTCCCTTTAAAAAATGTGAACCCAGTTCCAACAATATTTCAAAGAAGCATAAAGATGTATGTTTTCCATATATTCAGATAATGCCTTGATGGATGTACAACATGACCAGATATATCATAAGCTGGCAGTGTAGCTTCACTCTGTGATGTCTTATCTGTCATTATAGATGGGTATATATCATTTATTATAGATGTTTGATTTGAGTTATTATTATCACATGCACCTAAGTACAGTGAAAAGTTTTGTTTTGCGTGCAGTACAAGTAGATCATACCAAACAAAGATCATAGGCTGAGTGAACAGAACGAGGAATACAGAATTACAGCTGTAAAGAAGGTGCACAAAAAGTAAGATCAACATTCGATTTGAAATCTGAGATGCCCATTCAGAAGAAACTGTTCTTGAACCTGTTGGTACAAATGTGCAGGGCAGTGTGGTGGCTCAATGGTTCGCACTGCTGCCTCACTGCACCAGGGAGCCTGGTTCAATTCCAGCCTTTGGTGACTGTCTGTGTGGAGTTTGCACATTGTCCCCGTGTCTGCGTGGGTTTGCTCCGGTTTCCTCCCACAGTCCAAAGATGCACAGGTCAGGTGAATTGGCCATTCTAAATTGCCTGTAGTGTTAGGTGCATTAGTCAGAGGGAAATGGGTTTTGGAGAGTTGGTGTGGACTTGTTGGGCCAAAGGGCCTATTTCCACATTGTAGGTAATTTAATCTTGGCATCAAGTTCTGGAAGTTGCCATTGTGCACTGAAAAAGATAGTGGAGGGAGTATTGCTAAGCAAATGTAGCTTTAAGGCTTTTTGTTTTCGCTGCCTGACGGAAAAGGTTGAAAGAGATTGTAACCGGGGTGGGAGAGGTCATTGATAATGCTGGCTGCCTCTCTGAGGCATCGAGAAGTGCAGATGGAGTCAATGGATGGTGGGTTGGCTTGCGTTTTGGAGGTTGGCTTGCATGGTGGTTGCTTATTATTTGGCATATCTCTGGTGTTTAGCTCATTGCCCTGTGTGATGGATGCTAGATGATATGTAATGCAGAAATGTCTATGTATTTGCAGGACTTGACCATCGATCATTAGATTAGATTACTTACAGTGTGGAAACAGATCCTTCGGCCCAACAAGTCCACACTGCCCCGCCGAAGCGCAACCCACCCATACCCCTACATCTACCCCTTACCTAACACTACGGGCAATTTAGCATAGCCAATTCACCTGACCTGCACATCTTTGGAGTGTGGGAGGAAACCGGAGCAAACCCACACAGACACGGGGAGAATGTGCAAACTCCACACAGAGAGTCGCCTGAGGCGGGAATTGAACCCGGGTCTCTGGCGCTGTGAGGCAGCAGTGCTAACCACTGTGCCACCGTGCCGCCCACATAACTTATACCCATATGGGTTTGTGCTTTTTTTGTGCTTTGTCCTGGTTGAAGTTGGAGTAACAGCTTGCATGCTCATTAACAATGTTCTTGCACCATTTTTCTCTCTTCTTTCCAGCAACGCATCACGCATGTACGTTTTAGATGGTGAGAGTGTGTGAGGGAAGATATGTGTGGATCTGTTTACCAAATATGAGGATAAACTGTTGTCCAGAAGAGTAGTACATAGATAAAACATAGCCATCTGAAAATCTTCACCATGAGTTTGACATGAAATGTCCATGCATTTTACAGGATAGTTGTATTCTGCAAAACCATTGAATAAGGGTAATGAGGGGCAGAGGCAATATATTGAAGTTTCCATTTCTAGTATATTCTCAAAGGCCTGAACAGAATACATGAAGAAAGGCTGCTTCTCTTTGTGAGACACTCCAGGACCAGAGGCTTCAATGTCAGAGTCAGAGGTCACCCATTTGACACAGAGATGAGGATATCTTTTATTTCTCTCAATGCATAGTGAATCCATGGAATCCTTTGTTGCAGTGGGCTGTAGAGTTCAAGTTGTGAAATATATTCAATGCTGAGACTCAGAATTTTAATCAGTAAGGGAATCCAGGGTTACTGGGAATCAGCAGGAAAGTGGCGTTGAAGGTTATCAGATCCATGATCTCAATAAATGTCAGAGCAAATTAGATAAGCTGCCTGGCCTATTGCTGAACCTACCTGTAGTATTATATCACTTTGGAAGAGTACACTAGATTACTAATAGTGTGGAAACAGGCCCTTCGGCCCAACACGTCCACACCCCACCCAGACCCATTCTCCTACAGGTAATTTAGCTTAGCCAATTCACCTAACCTGCACATTTTTGGACTGTGGGGGGGAAACCCACACAGACACAGGGAGAATGTGCAAACGCCATGCAGAGAGTCACCTGAGGTGGGAATTGAACCCGGGTCTCTGGTGCTAGGAGGCAGCAGTACTAACCACCGTGCCACCCACAAGTGGATGCAATTTGTTAAGGTGCACCAACTATACTGAATATGGGGTCAATGTCTCATTGCACTTGATGGTATTTTTAATTTGTGGCACAGAAGGTAATTTTAGTGAAATCGTCAGTCACCAGAGTGCAATAGAGTCCTTCAGTGTTAAAAACAAAACTCAGTCACACTCTTGTACCTTGCTCAGAAGGAATCTCATGTGGAAGGAGAGGTTTGCTTGATCATTGAGGTTGATGTGACCTGATTAGATAATTGCTGTTCTGATTAATGTCGGGTCAGGAGGTGGAACCATGTGCCAATCACATGTTATTTTTCTGCACCCATATGACCTACCTACACACCATACAGCATCCGTTCATGAAGAATTACAACTTGTTTGCATCTGAAGATTGCATTAACCTGGCATCCTAGCTCATCTCTACATGATTATAAAGAACAGGCTAGTTTGGTTAGAAGTGTAGAGGTCTCCCGCTAATAAAGATCTTTACACACTGCTGCTCATCATCATTTGAAACAGCTTTCTGAGTCTGATCTCGATGGCTGTGGTAGAACATGTCAGATTGATGTTGCATGTGGAACATTTGAAATGGATGGGTTATTTTTACTTATGAACTGTTGACATGTAACTCCACTAGTTAAAACTCTAACCCTTTCATAATGCCCTCCCCACACATAAATATAGACTGACACAAAAGGGAAAGACTGGGAGGTACAGAGATCTCTATCCACATGGTTTGCTGAAATGATCCTCTTGTCAGGACATGCTGCTCCTCAATCACCTTTCTCCAGCTACTTTCTCTTGCTTGCAGAAGGCACAGGGTGACTGCTTCACATTTATGAAGTCTCTATCTTATTGGTGCAGAGTAATAGTTCACACCAACTGAAGAGGCTAATAAACTGACATTCTTTGGGCTTGAGGTGTTTTTTTTACTGCAATGATGAAGGTCAGCTCCTTCCTTTCTTAATGTCTTCTTCACAATTATTTACACCCACATTCTGCTAGGTTGCCTTGGATTAGAGTATTGCTGGAAAAGCACAGCAGGTCGGGCAGTATCCGAGGAGCAGAAAAGAATTGACGTTTTGGGCAAAAGCCCTTCATCAGGACTGATGAAGTACTTTTGCCCGAAACATCGATTTTCCCTGCTTCTCGGATGCTGGCTGACCTGCTGTGCTTTTCTAGCACCACTCTAATGTTGACTGTAATCTCCAGCATCTGCAGTACCCACTTCTGCCTAAGTTTCTTGGGAGCCCACCACATGGGTATTGGCAGGCAGACAGTCTTTGCATGGTCTGCACTCCACAAACCAATCAGCTACTGGTTGCCAACCCAGTCGCTTTCATCCACAGCTTGTCTGGAGTAACCTTCCCCATTGCTTGAAGAAACAGCTGTGTAACTAGCACTTGCAATGAGCACATTTAAGGAGTACAGTCATCCTTTCCACAATACTTGGTTACTCTTAATGAGGGATCTCATATTGGCAACAGAAAATGATTTTTTAAAATTCATTCATGGGACTTGGGTGTCACCAGCTGGCAAGCACTTATTGCCTGTCCCTAGTTGCCCCTTGAGAAGGGGCGGGTGAGCTGCCTTCTTGAACAGCTGCAGTCCATGTGCTATAGGTTGACCCACAATATCCTGAAAGAGGAAATTCCAGGATTTTGAGCCAGTATTAGTGAAGGAACGGTGATATATGACCAAGTCAGGATGGTGAGTGGCTTGAAGGGGAACTTGCAGATGATGGTTTCCATACGTAACTGCTGCCCTTGCCCTTCTAGGTGGAAGTGGTCATGGGTTTGGAAGGTGCTGTCTGAGGATCTTTGGTGGATTTCTGCAGTGCATCTTCGAGTTAACACTGTTGCTACTGAGCAGGTGGTGAGAGTGGATGTTTGTGGACATGGTGCCAGTCATATGGGCTACTTAGTCTTGGATGGTGGCAAGCTTCTTGAGTGTTGTTGAAGCTTCACTGTTTCAGGCAAGTGGAGAGTATTCCATCACACCCCTGACTTGTGCCTTGTAGATGGTGGACAGGATTTGGGGGAAATCAGGAGGTGAGGAGGTCTCAGGATTTCCCCCAACTCCCTCACAGATATGTTTCTAATCTTAGTTCAGTTCTCTGTGCTCTGTCTTAGGGATGCTGGAATAAATGTTGCCGGACAAGGCACGTCATTCCATTGTCACCAATATCCTTCGACTAGAAAACGGCAAGCGTACAAGTGACAGTCTTCACCATTGGCTGGCTCTTGATTTGAGAATGATGTCTCCTCAGGGTCTGCCGTGGGTCTTCATGCGGCTGCACAGCTGAATGCCAACCACAGATCTTTGGGTGTGTTGGCAGGACATGCCATGAGGTAGCGGGATCCAGAGTGCAGGATTTGTAGTCTTTTCTTTCTTCCTCAACCTCGTTGTTAAGATCATTGGGACTTGATGATGTAACTTGCGGAACGTGACAATGTGAAAGATCCACAGCCAGTTCCTCCCAGTCATTAATGTTATTGTTAACATTCTTCGAGGCGAGCTTGATAGTTAATATAGAGTAACAAAAAGTGCATTGTATATTTTGTTCACTTGAGGCTACCATATGAACATGTATCAGCAGAAGAAATCTGTTCAATAGAGTTAACAAATAATAAATAAAAATCACATTTAACAACTCATACTATTCTAATTCTTAATGTCTGTAAGTATATACCTGTTTCTGAGAGATCCTGAGGCACAGTGGTAGTGACTCTACCTCTGAGCCTGAGTTCAAGTCCCACCTGCTCCAGCACCAGGATTAAGTTGATTAAAGATATCTATCTCAGTTTCTGTCCCAAAAGTTTCCCAGTCAAATATCAGGAAAGATCATGGGGACTGTTCAGGATATACAAAGATGTGAAAGGTGCTATATAAATGCAAGAAACGCCTTTTTTGTTTTCACTCAGTTTCTCAAAAAACAAATTGCTGGTGTTTTAACTTATTAACTCTCTGTAGTAGATGACACTCCTGATTTCTAATGGCATTGCTGAGCAAGCATTAATGGCTGTGTTATTAACCTGCCAACTCCGTATAGCGATGCTGGTAAGCCTTGTTTACCTAGAAGGCAGTAGTACTTGACTCTGTATTTTTAATTTCCAGATGTGGTCATTTGACAAACTATATAAAAATGATGAGAACACAAATGGGGCTTGAGTTCATTTCTTGAAGGATCACAAACCGAGTCCTCACTTACAGGGTGAATATGCCATTGGAGGCAGTCTCTGTGATCTGCTGAAGTGATAAATTGTCTGAAGTCAAGTGATGACAGGAAGACTTTCATATCTGCACCCTGAGTGTTCACTGTCAAGGTCATTTATCACAGCTTCGGGAAACGTGAATCACTTATCTCTGGTTTGAATTCTACCGTAAACATTTATGATCAGAGTCCCACTCCAGCCTTTATTTCCCCTCCCAAGTTAATCTTGCTGAGATTCTGATTGGTATTTTTCCAATAAAATTGCTACCCCTTCCCTTAATTTACTCTGCTTGTGCAGTCAACTGTCTCTGACATAAAATCCAAAATTCTCATGTTTATCTTAATCTGCAGGTAATCACTCTATCGACTGTGTTTCAAAGTTGCTTTTGATTCCAAAGTTGGACAGATTGTTGATGGAAAATTAACCTGCACAATGTCTATTCTGGCTGTTTTCCTAATGCTAGACGTTTGTTGTTTTCTCAGGAGACTCCTATTTCAATGATGCCTCTAGGTTTATCTAGTATTGCGTGGGTGGCACAGAGGCTAGCATTGCTGGGTTCGATTCACGCCTCAACTGTGTGTGGAGTTTCTACATTCTCCCCGTGTCTGCACGGGTTTCCCCTGGGTGCTCTGGTTTTCACAGTTCAAAGATGTGCAGGTTAGAGTGGATTGGCCATGTTACATTGCCCATAGTGTCCAGGGATGTGCAGGCCAGGTGGGTTAGCCAGGTCAATGTGGGATTATGGGGTCTGGGTGGGATACTCTTCAAAGAGTTGATACAGATGTGATAGGGTGGATGGCTCTTCTGCACTGTTAGCATTCTATGGTACAGTATAAATGCCTTTACAGACCCATTGGGCCAAATGATCTACCTCTGCAACTTCTATATATACCTATAGGACTCATGTTTCTGCTGTTGACCAAGGTGCCCATCACAAGGAAAGCCATGAGCAATGCAGGTACAGATCCTTAAGGAACCTGATGGACCCACAATGCTGACTTACACCTCTGACCTTTCAATAATCTGGTGTGCCAATCCTGGTTCTCCTATGCATAGTGTGTGCAATTAATTTAATAAACTCACGTATTATAAATGCCACTGCTTCTGACATTGACAATATTTTAATAGAAAAAAAAACACTGTAATATCTTTGTTCACATTGTGGACAATTCTGGTCGAATTTTATCCTTTCCCACTCCATTACAGAAATGTCAGCGTTTTGTAATCAAATGGACCAAGAGTTTCTTCTTTATCCTTTCTTGGCATGTGGACCTCACTCAGAAGCCTTTGTATTGGGTAACTAAATTGGCTAACCTTAGATCCCTAAAACCATGGGGCGACACGGTGGCTCAGTGGTTAGCTTGGGTGCTCCAGTTTCCTCCCACAATCCAAAGATATGTAGGTTAGGTGGATTGGCCATGCTGAATTGCCCATAGAGTCCAGGGATGTGCAGGATGTGCAGGACTAGCCATGGGAAGTGCAGGGTTGCAAGGATGTAGGGGGTGGTCTGCTCTTCGGAGGGTCAGTGTGGCCTCAGTCGGCTGAATGGCCTGGCTTCCTTACAGTAGGGATTCAACGATTCTAAAATGGCTAGCTATAGTAGAGGTCAAACAAAAACAGAAGTTTCTGGAGAAACTCAGCAGGTCTGACAGCATCTGTGGAGCGAGAGACAGAGTTAATGTGTCGAGTCCAGTGGGCCTAATTGAGAACATTTCAGAGGACAATTGGGCCTGGGCAGGTAAGGATGGTGAATGGCAGATTTCCTTCAAACCACAATTGCCATCTCTAACACTAGTTTTATTTTCCAGACATACTTCATGAATTCAAATTCCCACAGAAAGAGAAAACAGTAGCACCAGCAGAAACAATAATTGAGATTGGTAATTCACCAACAGATTCTCCCCTGGCTGTAGGCAGTAACCATCAGGAATAATCCACTTCACTGTCACTAGTTGGACATGGTAGTCACTGGTAGCTTCAGTTATCATAGAATCCCCACAGCATGGAAACAGGCCGTTCAGCCCAACAAGTCCACACCGACCCTCCAAAGAGAAATTCACCCAGACCCATTCCCCCTTATCTGTAACCCTGCACTTCCCATGGCGAACACACCTAACCTAAACACTATGGGTGATTTAGCATGGCCAACCCACCAAACCTGCACAGCTTTGGACTGTGGGAGGAAACCAGTGCAAACCCACACAGACACAGGAGGGTGTGCAAACGCCATACAATCACCTGAGGGTGGAATCGAACCTGGGTCCTGGTGCTGTGAGGCAGCAGTGCTAACCACTGAGCCACCTTGTCACTCCGTGGTAGGATGGTACTAATTGACTCATAGCTGGATAGTAGACATCTGATCCCATGTGGGGGCAAACCTGCAGGCTGTTGGTCATAGTAACTAGCCATGAGGAAGTCACAACTGATGTGTTTACTCCATCGTTTGGGTCCAAAGGTATTTCTGATCTGAATAACCATTCCTCTGGTAGGTGCCAGTAAAGACTGGTAAATACAGACTAGCACCTTTACTAGTGCCAACTGATTTCTCCATCTGGGCCATTAACTCCCAATATTTCATTTGCACCTTTGACTCTGCAGCTTTAGCCTGGGCCTCTGGTCACTAGTCCTGGGCTTAGCGTAATGCTACCATCTTCCCTTCTGCTTCTCTAAAAAACTAATCGGATGGATCAGTTTTTGTTCAATGTGTGCAGGAGGGTTTCCTGACACAGTATGTCGAAGGGCCGACAAGAGGGGAGGCCACACTGGATCTGGTACTTGGTGTTTAATTGAGTGGTGGGTGAGCACTTTGGAGAGAGTGACCATAATTCAGTTACGTTTAGTTCAGCGATGGAAAGGTATAGGTACATGCCACAGGGCATAAGTTATAGATGGGGGAAGGGCAATTATAATGCGATTAGGCAAGACTTAGGCGGCATAGAATGGGATAGCAAAATGCAGGGGATGGAGACAATCGAAATGTGGAGGTGGTTTAAGGAACAGGTATTGCGCGTCTTTGATAGGTATGTCCCTGTCAGGCAGGGACGAAGTGATAAGGTAAGGGAACCGTGATTTACTAAAGAAATTGCCTCTCTTGTTAAGAAGAAGAAGGAGGCTTATGTGACGTTGAGACGAGATGGTTCAGATGAGCTGATGGAGTGTTACAGATTAGCTAGGACGGATTTAAAGAGAGAGTTAAAAAGAACAAGGAGAGGAGATAAGCAGTCTTTGGCATGTAGAATAAAGGAGAACTCTAAAGCTTTCTATAGGTATTTGAGGAATGAAAGGATGACTAGGGTAGGAATAGGGCCAGTCAAGGACAGAAGTGGGAAGTTGTGTGTGGACCCTGTGGAAATTGGAGAGGTGCTAAATGAGTATTTCTCATCTGTTTTCACTTAGGAAAAGGGGCATATTGTAGAGGAGAAGAATGAGAAACAGTATTAGACTAGAAGGATCGAGGTTAGTAAGGAAGAGGTGTTATCCATTCTAAAAGGAGTGAAAGTAGATAAGTCCCTTGTGTCAGATGGGATTTATCCAAGGATTCTCTGGGAAGCTAGGGAGGAGATGTTGGATACTTTGGTCTTGATCTTTGAGTTGTCATTGTCTACCGGTTTGTACCAGAGGACTGGAGGATTGCAAATGTTGTGCCCTTGTTCAAGAAGGGCAGTAGATTGACCCAGGTAATTATAGACCAGTGAGCCTTACTTCTGTTGTAGGAAAGGTTTTGGAAAGGATTATAGGAGGTAGTATTTATAGTCATCTAGCAAGTAACAAGTTGATTGCAGAGAGTCAACATGGTTTCGTCAAGGGCAGGTTATGTCTCACAAACCTCATTGAGTCTTTTGAGAAGGTGACCAAGCATGTAGATGAGGGTAGGGCAGTTGACGTGGTGTACATAGACTTCAGTAAAGCTCTTGATAAGTTTCCACATGGTAGGCTGTTGGAAAAAATGCAGAGGCATGGGATTGAGGGTGATTTAGCAGTTTGGATTAGAAACTGGCTTTCTGAAAGAAGGCAGCAAGTGGTGGTTAATGGAAAATATTACAGGTGGTTGCCTGGAGTCCGGTTACGAGTGGTGTGCCACAAGGATCTGTTTTGGGACCACTGCTGTTTGTCATTTTTATAAATGACTTAGATGCAGGCATAAGTGGATGAGTTAGTAATATTGCAGATGACACTAAAGTCGGTGGAGTAGTGGACAGTGTGGAAGAATGTTGCAGGTTGCAGGGGGATTTGGATAAACTGCAGAATTGGGCTGAGAGGTGGCAAATGGAGTTCAATGCAGATAAATGTGAGGTGATTCACTTTGGGAAGAATAACAGGAAGGCAGAACGCTGGATCAATGGAAAGATTCTTGGTAGTGTGGATGTACAGAGGAATCTTGGAGTCCATGTGTGCAGATCCCTGAAAGTTGCCACCCAGGTGGATAGTGCTGTTAAGAAGACATACAGTGTGTTAGGTTTCATTGGTTGAGGGATTGAGTTCTGGAGCCATAACATCATGCTGCAACTATACAAAACGCTGGTGCGGCCGCACTTGGAATATTGTGTACAGTTCTGGTCGCCCCATCACAGGAAGGGTGTGGAAGCATTGCAAAAGGTGCAGAGGAGATTTACCAGGATGTTGCCCGGTCTGGATGGAAGGTCTTATGAGGAAAGGCTGAGAGACTTGGGTCTGTTCTCATTGGAGAGAAGAAAGCTAAGAGGCAATTTGATAAGACTATAAGGCCATAAGAAATAGGAGTGGAAGTAAAGCCATTCGGCCCATCGAGGTCCACTCCGCCATTCAATCATGGCTGATGGGCATTTCAGCGCCACTTATCCGCACTCTGATAGAGACATACAAGATGATCAGAGGATTAGATAGGGTAGACAGTGACAGTCTTTTTCTTAGGATGATGATGTCAGCTTGTACGAGGGGGCATAGCTACAAATTTAGACAGATGTCAGAGGCAGGTTCTTTACTCAGAGAGTGGTAAGGGCGTGGAATGCCCTACCTGCCAATGTAGTTAACTCAGCCACATTAGGGCATTTAAACAATCCTTGGATAAGCACATGGGCGATGATGGGATTGTGTAGTGGGGTGGGCTTAGATTAATTCACCTATCAGTGCAACATCGAAGGCCGAAGGGCCTGTTCTGCAATGGATTGTTCTATGCTCTATGTCACTCTATTTGTCACTACAAGGTATTTTTACACCAGAGGATTTAGAACTCATAATCTTATTTCTCTTGGCTTTGTTCCAAAGTGTAAACAAATTTTGAGTCTATCCCAGATGGAGAAGAAAAGTAACACTTGGAAATGAATATATTGGTCATGCTCGAACTCCATATGAAGTGCATAAGATGCGTTGGACCAACTTGTCAAATTCACTAGTTTAGTGAATTAGAAGGGTCACTGGACTAGAAACATTGACTCTGTTTGTCTCTCCCCTGCCAGACCTGCTGAGTTTCTCCAGCACTTTCTGGTTTTGAGCAATTCACTAATTTTCCTGCTTTGTCCTTCAGTACAGTATTAAGGGTCTCCTGGTCCAGTGTGTAAATACAGGGATATCCCAGATTCCCAAAAACCCAATGATAGACATAACACTTAGAGTTGGAGAAAGTGAGGACTGCAGATGCTGGAGATCAGAGCTGAAAAATGTATTGCTGGAAAAACGCAGTAGGTCAGGCAGCATTCAAGGAGCAGGAGAATCGATGTTTTGGGCATAAGCCCTTCTTCAGGAATGACACTTAGAGTCATAGAGTTATAGAGATGTATGGTAAGAAACAGACCCTTCAGTCCTAATCATCCATGCCGAACAGACATCCTAAATGTTTCCTCGTCCCATTTTCCAGCATTTGGCCCATAGCCCTCTAAATCTATCCAGATGCCTTCTAAATGTTGGAATTGTACCAGCCTGCACCACTTCCTCTGGCAGCTCATTCCATACACACACTACCCTCTGTGTGAAAAGGTTGCCCCTTAGGTCCCTCTAAAATTTTTCCCCCTCACCTTTTGGGGTCAGTTCATTCGATATATCCAAGAGGGAGTTGGACATGGCCCCTGAGGCTAAAGGGATCAGTGGGGGGATGGGGAGAGGCCAAGGATGGGACATTGAGATTACATGATCAGCCATGATCATATTGAATAGCGGTGCAGGGCCGAATGGCCTACTCCTGCACCTATTTTCTGTGCTTCTATGTTTCAACCTCCACCATCTCGCTTTGGACTCTCGTGCCCTGGGGAAAAGATCTTGACTATTCACCTCTATTCATGCCCCTCATGGTTTTATAAATCTCTATAAGGTCACTCCTCAGCCTCCTAAAACTCAGAGAACAAAAGTGAGAGTGGAGTATTGGCTATAGGTCAAAACAGAATCAGTAGTAAAATCCTAATGCAGCCTACCTCCAGCACTGGATTGACAGTACAAACCTCCCTGCACCCTTGTGGAAAGAACAAACAGAGTGACACATAGCTGACAGATCTCCTCTCAGACTAAGTGGTGGACTAATCTCTTTAAACTTAACAAAGGAGAAGGCAATTTCTTAGCTCCAGGGAGTTACGTTCACTAAATAAAAGCGACTCAGGGCTTTGGTGCCCTATTTTAAAATCTTGTCTGCATCATGAAACCTGCCCGTTGAAATGAAAGGCTGGTCTTGAAATATACAACAGGCTAGTTACCAACTGAAAGCGAAATGACTCCAATGTTTTGGATTTGACAGTCCATCAGCCCGTTCAGTTTCATGACAGCATTATATAACCATTCGCATTCAGTGCTGCACTTCCAACTTCCCATTAAGCAAGTCTCCTCTCAGCTCTCTTGTGTTTTGTCAGCTCTACCTTCAAGGCAGAAGTGGATTTAGTTTCCTCAGGAAAAAAAATGACCTGTTTTCACTTAGCAGTAGCGCATCTCAGAAATCTGCTTTTAAAAGCCTGGGATATTTTGACCATGCATAATTTTGTCGAAAGCTGTCATTATGCCCCCTTTGCCATATCATATTGCAGCAAAGAAGACAGGATGTACAGCACTTAAAGTACATGAAGCACCTGTGCTAATTAAGATGTTGACATACAAATGTAAGCGGTGAAAATGTGTTGCTGGAAAAACGCAGCAGGTCAGGCAGCATCCGAGGAGCAGGAGAATCGACGTTTCGGGCAAGAGCCCTTCTTCAGGAAACAAAACTTTGGATGCTGCCTGACCTGCAACACATTTTCGGCTCTGATCTCCAGCATCTGCAGTCCCCACTTTCTCCATACAAATGTAAGTGTTGAGGTACTCTCTATGGCACAGAAAAACTTGCTCAAACAAATGCTGGTTGCTGTACAATGCATTGATTTCGATTCCCTCACCAGATAGGAAGATCTGTGTTTATATAGAGCCTTTCGTGATCAGTGTGTTCCAACCTGCTTTACAGCCGTTGAAGTACTTTGAAGGGAACTCACCGATATAATGCTGGAAATACCACAACCATAATTTGCAGAGAGTAGGCACACACACTCAGAAATGTGATTGTGATCAGATCAGCCCTTTTCGTTCCTCCAGGTGCTGGATGAGCATTTATCTGGGCATTTGCATTTCTTCGAAATATCGCACAGGAGCTTTAACGTGGAGCTAAGTTGGGAGGCAGGGCCTGGCTTTAATATCTTATCAGAAAGAAGACACCTCCCAGTAGACCTTATTTGTACCTTGCCTCCAACACTTACCTTTGCCCCCTTTTTGCCTCTATAAAAATTGCCCAAGGTCAGACTCAGTATCTCATTTACCTCGATTACCATTCCAAACATGGCGGTGGCATTGATGTTAAACTATGGAGGGGGTGAGAGGTGAGAAAGGAGAGGTGAGATGATTTGATTTGATTGATTTATTATTGTCACATGTGCCGAGATATAGTGAAAAGTATTGTATTGCGTGCCCACCGGATAAATCATACCATGCATAGGTGCATTAGCGTAAGAGACCAGAATGCAGAATATGATGTTATAGCTGCAGAGAAGGTGCAGAGAAAGATAATCTCTAATATATGAGAGGTCCGTTCATAAGTCTGATAACAGTGGGGAAGATGCTGTTCTTAAATCGGGGTACATGTTTTCAAACGTTTGTATCTTCTATCCAATGGAAGAGAGTGGGAAGGATCTTTGTTAATGTTAGGAGAAAGTGAGGACTGCAGATGCTGGAGATCAGAGCTTAAAAATGTGTTGCTGGAAAAGCGCAGCAGGTCAGGCAGCATCAAAGGAACAGGAGAATCGACGTTTCGGGCATAAGCCCTTCTTCAGGAATGAGGAGGGTGTGTCAAGCGGGCTAAGATAAAAGGTAGGGAGGAGGGACTTGGGGGAAGGGTGTTGGGAATGCGATAGGTGGAAGGAGGTTTAGGTGAAGGTGATAGGCCGGAGAGGGGGTGGGGGAGGAGAGGTTGGGAAGAAGATTGCAGGTCAAGAAGCGGTGCTGAGTCTGAGGGTTGGGACTGAGAAAAGGTGTTAATGTTGTCTGCTTTCCTGAGGCAGTGGGAAGTGTAGATGGAGTCAATGGATGGAAGGCTGATTTGGGTGATGGACTGGGCTATACTCACAACTCTCTGGAATTTTTTGTAGTCTTGGCCGTACCAAGCAGTGATGCATCCTGATAGGATCCTTTCTGTGGTGCATCTACAACAAAATGGAAGAATCTTTGCAAACATGTTGAATTTCCTTCGCCTTCTGAGGAAGTAGACACATTGGTGTGCTTTCGAGGGTGTAGCGTTGAAGTGTATGGACCAGGATAGATCATTGGTGATGTCTACTCTGAGGAACTTGAAGCTCTCGGCCATCTCCACCTCATCCCCATTGATACAGACAGGGTATGGCCTCCACCCCACTTCCTGAAGTCAATAAGCAGCTCCTTTGTTTTACTCATGGTGAGGGAGAGATTGTTATCTTTACACCATGCCATTAAGCTCTCTATCTCTTTCTTGCACTCTGTCTTGTTGTTGTTTGAGATCCAACCCACCACGGTGACATCATTAGCAAATTTGTAAATGGAGTTGGAGCTGAATTTGGCCACACAGCTGTGAGTGTATAAGGAGTACAGGCCAGGGGCTGAATACATCGCCTTGTGGGGAACTGCTGTTGAAGGTGAGTGTGGAGGAGGTGTTGTTACCTATCCTTACTGATTACGGTCTGCGGGTCAGGAAGTCGAGGATTGAGTTGCAGAGGAGGGAGCAGAGTCTTAGATCTCGGAGTTTGGAGATAGGATTGGTTGAAATTACAGTTTTGAAGGCTGAACTAAGGGTAATAAAGAGGAGTCTGAGGTAGGTGTTCCTGTTATCCAGATTTTCAAGGGATGTGTGTAAGATCAGGAAGATGGCATCTGCCGTGGACCTACTGAGACGATAGTCAAATTATAGCCGATTAAGGTAATCCGGAGGCTGGAGTTGATGTATGTCATGACTAACCTCTCGAAGCGCTTCATAAATGATGGATGTGAGGGCCACTGGGCAGTAGTCATTTTGACACACTGCAAGATTGCACGCTTCTAGAAGCGTGTGGGAACTTCACATTGCAGCAAGGAGAGGTTAAAGGGCTCTGCGGATTCTCCCAGGATCTGCACAGGATCTGAGTTTACAGCCGGGGACTCATTCTGGGCCGGTCACGTTCTGTGGGTTCCCCCTCAAGCAGGCCAACTGACCTCTGCTGCTGTGACTGTGGGTACAGGTTCACATGAGGCATCAGGCATGACGTTCTGTTCAAAATGAGCATCGACTCCATTGAGCTCACTGGGGAGAGATGCATTGTTGTCAGTGATTCTCGCCAGATGGGCCAATGGTTGATTCAACTAGTTTAGGACGAGAACACTACACATCCTCATTGAGGCACGAAGAGAGAAGAAAATGCTTTATTCTTCAGAAATTGGACAGTTGCTTTAACAGAATTTCGACTGTGCATGTTTTAATTGTAATTTGGTCCTGCCAATGGGTAAGTGTCTATTGGATTGTGTCCCTTTGTTCTTTGATTTGATGCCCGGAGGGATAAAGGGCAGTGATATTAATATTGTGCCCGTGGCAGCCAGCAGATGAAAACATAATTGAATTTTAGCCTGAGCAGTAGAATTCCTAATGAAGCATTTTGAAGAATGCATTTAATTAAGAGAAGATATTAACTGGAATTAGCTCCGAGTTTGCAAGCCTGCTCTGTGATCCTCTGACTATTGTAAAGTTTGCTTGGAACCAATGCTCGGAAGTGACTAATGTTTGAGAAAATGATAGTATCACTAATCTTTCATGCTTTTACATTTTTGGCATTTGTGTTTATAATGAAAAGACGACAAAAATAAATCTTTTCATTCTCGAGAGAGGTTTAAATGAGAAGGATCCTTGGTGCAATGTATTGTCGGGTGGGTGAAGTGGATATTGACAGTATTCTGTTGTTCTAACTAAATGCCGACAAAATGTCATCCTCCTTTCCAGAAGCCATTTTTGCCTCTTTCTCCACTCCTCTTTCACGGCCCACTTCAACCTGGGGTATTATCTGACAACCAATCTCTGGCTCTTCTGTAATCTGCCTGCGAAGTCGCAAGCAACAAAATAACTTTGTGGTGTCATCCTGACAAAGCAAAATCTCCCATCCTTCTTTCAGATTGGGTGCCAATCAAGCGACTGCTTTGTCCTGGAAGGTTTCAAGCTTCTTGAGTGTTGTTGGAGCTGCACTCATCCAGGCAAGTGGGGAGTATCCCACCACACTCCTGATGTGTGCCTTGGAGATGGACGGCTAAGATTTGGGGAGTCAAGGGGTGAGTCACTCATTGAAGAATTCTCAGCTACTGACCTCTTCTGGCTGATGCGCTTACACAGCTAATCAAGTTAACTTCTTGATCTCTTGATCAATGATGATCTCGAGGTCATGCAGCTTTGCTGGTTATGGTGTTTTTGAATGTCAAAGGGAGGGGATTAAATTCTTTTAGAGCCTTGGAGTCAGACAGCACAGAAACAGACCCTTCGGTCCAACCAGCCCATGCTGACCATAATCCCAAACTAAACTAGTCCCACCCGTCTGCTCCTGGCACTTATCCTGACAAACCTTTCCTATTCATGTTCTTATCTAAGTGTCTTTTAAATGTTGTAACCGTGCTCACATCCATCACTTCCTCAGGAAGTTCATTTCACACCCAAACCATCCTCTCTGTCCAAAAAATCTGCTACCCATATTCTTTTTAAAATCTGTCTCCTCTCACCTTAGAAATATGCCCCCTAGTCTTGAAATTCCACATCCAAGGGAAAAGGCACCTACCATTAACCCTATCCCTACCTTTCATGATTTTATTAACCTCCATTAGGGTGGCACAGTGGCTCAGTGGTTAGCACTGCTGCCTCATGGCGCCAGGGACCCCGTTCGATTCCAGCCTCTGGTGACAGTCTGTGTAGAGTTTGCGCATTCTACCTGTGTCTGCTTGGGTTTCCTCGCACAGTCCAAAAATGTGCAGGTTTGGTGAATTAGCCATGCTACATTATCCACAGCATTCAGATGGGGTAAATACACAGTCAGGGGTAAATATAGAGTCATAGGTTCAGGGAATGGGTCGAGGTGGATTGCTGTTCAGAGGGTTGGTGTGGAGGTTGAGCAGAAGGGCGTGTTTCCACAGTGAAGGGATTCTATGATTCTATCTCTCAACCTCCTCTGCTCCAGTGGAAAAAGTTGGAGATGACAGTATAGAAGGCTTGCCTTTATGGGTCGGTACATTTGAGTGTCGGAATTAGAAAGTCATGTTGTGGCTATACAGGGCATTGGTTAGGCCACTATTGGAACATTGCATGCAATTCCAGTTTCCCTGCTATAGGAAGGATATTGTGAAACTTGAAACAGTTCAGGAATAGATCAACAAGATTAATTTAGGATATCTGGTCGGCACGGACGAGTTGGACCAAAAGGTCTGTTTCCATGCTGTACATCACTATGACTCGATGATTGTGACCAGAACAAACATAATGCCCCCGACCTCTGACCTCTGAATCAATAGAAGACATTTTGGTCTGGGGCCATTCCCTGAGGAATTCTTACAGCAATATCCTGGAGCTGCAAAGATTAATGTTGACCAAGCACAAGCATCTTCCCTTTGTGTCAGGAATGACTCCAGTCAATGGAATATTTTCCCTGATTGCCTTTGAGTACAGGCATTGGGGATGTCACGTTGAGGTTCTACAGGACGTTGGTGAGGCCTCTTCTGGAGTACTGTGTCCAGGTTTGGTCACCCTCCTATACGAAGGGTATTATTAAGCTGGAGAGAGTTCAGAAAAGATTTATCATAGAATCATAGAAATCCCTACAGTGTGGAAACAGGTCGTTGGCCCAACAAGTCCACACCGACCCTCCAAAGTGTAACCCCCCAGACCCATTCTCCTACCATATTGCTCTACATTACCAGGTTGTTGCAAGGAATGGAGAGTTTGAGTTATAAGGAGAGGCTGGATAGGCTGGGACTTTTATGTACTGGAATATAGGAGGCTTCTCTTTCAGGGAGCCTGCCTCTATCAGCCTTGCTTCCTGGAGGGTAGCTATGTCCACATTGAGTCTCTTGAGCATTCATGACAGCTAATTTCTCAGAGTTGCTGATGTCCTGGAGGTTTTCTGAGAGGCTTGTCACCATTGTCCAGACGGGGTAAAAACAATAACTGCAGATGCTGGAAACCAAATACTGGATTAGTGGTGCTGGAAGAGCACAGCAGTTCAGGCAGCATCCAACGAGCAGCGAAATCAAAGATATGGAACGCTTCATGAATTTGCATGGCCCCTGCGCAAGGATGACACGCAAATTCGTGATTTCGCTGCTCGTTGGATGCTGCCTGAACTGCTGTGCTCTTCCAGCACCACTAATCCACCATTGTCCAGACGTTCCAACTTCCCAGTTTTAGAGCTGGTTTCTTTTGTTGCTTTCTTTGGTTGCTTGGTACGGTGATTACAATCTGCTGTTTGGATAATTCCTAATCCCCAACCGCTCAATGAGGACAGCAGATTGTTGTGGGACAGCACCTTACGGGCTGGGGCTGCCCAGCTCAAGGTGGACAATGGTTGTCCAGTGGGATCCGAAAATCTCTTCCATCGCGGGAGCAACCCCTGGCGTCGCACTCTACGCCAATGTAGCGATGACCTAAAACCGGTATCTGCTTCCCTCAGTAGCTGTTGTGCTTAAAACCAGTTTCTGCTTAAAACCAGTATCTGTTGTGCCCTGACACTGCGGGTGAAGCTGTAGCGTCCTGTTCAGGTGCAGTGGTGGGAGGTTGCGAGCCTATGTGGTGTTGTAAGGGGAAGAAGCTGTTGCCCATGAAGCACGCTCCCCCCTCTCCACCACACTGGCTAATCCAAAGGAACAGCAAAGCTGTTACAGTTTGGTACCAGCACCATTGCAGGAGCTGCCCCGAAAAGGTTATGGGTGACAATGAACTGCCTTCGGGGTCCCGGCTCTAGATATTTCCACAAGGTTTACTCCTGAAGCCTTTCCCATGTGTGGGTCTGACTAAACACCTTCCACTTGATGAATATCCACCATATCCTGGGCATAGCCTGGTAAGACAGAGTGTCCAACACAGCCGTCCTATCTCACACTGGCCTTCCCAATATGTAGATAATCCAACAAGAGGTGAGGCCATACTGGATTTGGTTCTGGGTAACGAACCAGGCCAGGTATTAGAACTAGAGGTAGGTGAGCACTTTGGGGACAGTGACCACAATTCGGTGATTTTTAGTCTAGTGATGGAGAGGGATAAGTGTGTACTACAGGGCAAGAGTTATAGCTGGGGGCAGGGAAATTATGATGCGTTGAGGCATGACTTAGGATGTGTGGATTGGAAAAGTAGATTCCAAGGCAAGAGCGTAATTGATATGTGGAACTTGTTCAAGGAGCAACTATTGAGTGTCCTTGATAAGTACGTACCTATCAGGCAGGGAGGAAAGGGTCGTGTGAGGGAGCCGTGGTTTAATAAGGAGTTGGAATCCCTTGTTAAATGGAAGAGGGCGGCCTTTGTAAAGATGAGGCGTGAAGGTTCAATAGGGGCGATTGAGAGTTATAAGGTAGCCCGGAAGGACCTGAAGCGAGAGCTAAGAGCAGCAAGGAGGGGACATGAAAGGTCCTTAGTTGGTAGGATTAGGGAAAACCCTAAGGCTTTCTATAGGTATGTTAGGAATAAAAGAATGACTAGGGAAGGAATAGGTCCAATCAAGGATAGTAATGGGAAGTTGCGTGTGGAGGCTGAAGAGATTGGGGAGGCGCTGAATGAATACTTTTCGTCAGTATTCACTCAGGAACAGGACATTGTTGTCGATATGAATACTGAGGCACGAATAAGTAGAATGGATGGCTTTGAGATATGTAGAGAAGAGGTGTTGGAAATTCTGGCAAGGGTGAAAATAGATAAGTCCCCTGGGCCTTGATGGCATTTATCCTAGGATTCTCTGGGAAGCAAGGGAGGAGATTGCAGAGCCATTGGCCTTGATTTTTGTGTCCTCTTTGTCGACAGGAGTAGTGCCAGAGGACTGGAGGCTAGCAAACGTGGTTCCCTTGTTCAAGAAGGGGAGTAGGGATAATCCTAGTAACTATAGGCCAGTGAGTCTCACTTCTGTTGTGGGTAAAGTCTTAGAGAGAATTGTAAGGGATAGGATTTATGCACATCTGGATAAGAATGATGTGATCAAGGATAGTCAGCATGGTTTTGTGAAGGGCAGGTCGTGCCTCACAAACCTTATTGAATTCTTTGAGAAGGTGACTAAGGAGGTAGATGAGGGGAAAGCGGTAGATGTGGTATATATGGATTTTAGTAAGGCGTTTGATAAGGTCCCCCATGGTAGGCTACTGCAGAAAATACAGAGATATGGCATTGAGGGTGAGTTGGAGGTTTGGATTAGGAATTGGCTCTCTGGAAGAAGACAGAGGGTAGTAGTTGATGGCAAAGGTTAATCTTGGAGTGCCGTCACTAGCGGTGTTCCGCAAGGATCTGTTTTGGGACCATTGCTGTTTGTCATTTTTATAAATGACCTGGAGGAAGGGTTAGAAGGTTGGGTGAGCAAGTTTGCGGATGATACGAAAGTCGGAGGAGTTGTAGACAGTGAGGAAGGATATGGCAGGTTACAGCGGGATATAGAGAAGCTGCAGAGCTGGGCAGAAAGGTGGCAAATGGAGTTCAATGTAGCTAAGTGTGAAGTGATTCACTTTGGTAAGAGTAATAAAAAGATGGATTACTGGGCTAATGGTAGACTACTTGGTAGTGTGGAAGAGCAGAGGGATCTTGGTGTCCATGTACACAGATCTCTGAAAGTTGCCACCCAGGTAAATAGTGCAGTGAAGAAGGCATATGGCGTACTGGCTTTTATTGGTAGAGGAATTGAGTTCCGGAGTCCTGAGGTCATGCTGCAGTTGTATAAGACTCTGGTGCGGCCGCATCTGGAATATTGTGTGCAGTTTTGGTCGCCATACTATAGGAAGGATGTGGAGGCACTGGAACGGGTGCAGAGGAAGTTTACCAGGATGTTGCCTGGTATGGTAGGAAGATCCTATGAGGAAAGGCTGAGGCACTTGGGGTTGTTTTCTTTGGAGAAAAGAAGGTTTAGGGGTGATTTGATAGAGGTGTACAAGATGATTAGGGGGTTAGATAGGGTTGACAGTGAGAACCTTTTTCCACGTATGGAGTCAGCTATTACAAGGGGGCATAGCTTTAAATTAAGGGGGGGTAGATATAGGACTGATGTTAGGGGTAGGTTCTTCACTCAGCGAGTCGTAAGTTCATGGAATGCCCTGCCAGTAGCAGTAGTGGACTCTCCCTCTTTATGGGTATTTAAGCGGGCATTGGATAGGTATATGGAGGATAGTGGGTTAGTGTAGGTTAGGTGGGCTTTGATCGGCGCAACATAGAGGGCCGAAGGGCCTGTACTGCGCTGTATTCTTCTATGTTCTATGTTCTATGTTCTACACTCTGCTCAGGCAGCGGAGGCTGCGCTATCTGGGCCATGCCACCTCATGGAAGATGGCCGCATCCCAAAGGATATCCTCTGCGGAGAGCTCGCATCCGGGAAGAGACCCACTGGGCATCCCCAGCTGCACTACAAGGACGTCTGCATGAGGGACATCAAGGTGCTTGATATCATTCCGAAGTCCTGGGAATGGCTTGCAGCTGACCGCACAAGATGGAGAAGCACCCATGAACCAACAACTCAACACAGGGGTAAAGAAGCTGTTGAGCACTGCAGCAGACAAGCGGGCACTCAGGAAAGAGGGCAGCAGCTCCAGCAGATCAATGATCACACACAGATGTGACCTCTGCGACTGGGACTGTCACTCCAGCATTGGTCTCTTCAGTCACGATCGACATTGCTTCAGGGAAGCAGAAAGCCAGAACAATGAGGTTGCAACCCATGGTCAGCCATGACCGAAAGGGGTCTCACACACAAAATCATGAGAGGTATGGATAAGGTGAACAGTGAAGTTCTGTTTTGTAAGGTGGGTGGGGGGGTTCAAAACTAGGGGACATATTTTTAAAGTGAAAGAAGAAAGATTTAAAAAGGACACGAGGGACAACTTTTTTTATACAGAGAGTGGTTAGTGTGTGTGTAGAAAAAGGTTGAAAGTAGCCACAGGACTGTGAGAGTGGTTCAGGCAGCATCCAACGAGCAGCGAAATCAACGTTTCGGGCAAAAGCACCACTAATCCAGTATTTGATTTTCAGCATCTGCAGTCATTGTTTTTACCACAGGACTGTGAGAGCTAAATTCAACAATACTCAGCAGAAAATTCAACAAACCTTGCTCCAACAAAACAATTGGCTTTTATTATTAAGGAAGCTGCATGCAGATGGCTGAACGTGGAAGAGAGAAAGAGTTGCTCGCAGCTCTGAGTGTCTCTCACAAGTTCACGCTTACAGAGAGAAAGGCAGGAATCTTTATACTTAAAACTTATCAACAGCAATCAATAGTTATCACTAGAGGTTAGTCATCCATTAGACTGGCAGATTGAATTATAATCTGTGTTATTACTTCCAACTGTATTATTACTTTATCATATTGACGTCCCAAAACCTTGTGTCACACACGTCATCCCATCATCCTGTCCTTGTTGGGGGCTCAGAGGACTTTGAGGAACGTTCTTATTTGGGCTGATTCAGTATCCCAGAATTTATGTGGAGCCAGCTAGTCAAACTCTGACGAGGTCGACCAAAGTTAAAGAATTTCTATGCACTTGGTCTATGCCAAGTCCAGCTGAGGTTAGCAATGCTGTAGTGTCAACTTGCACTGTGTTATGACCAGGGGTTGGCCAGCTTTCCCATCATGCAACTATCTGTTTCACACAATTCAACATTGGAAATGAACTGTCCGAGGGAGTGGTGGATAAAGGTACAATGTTTAAAAGACAGTTGGATAAGGTGAATAGGAAAGGTTTGGAGGGATATGAGCCAAATGCAGGTAGGTGGGACTAGCTTAGTCTGGGAACATGGTCAGTGTGGATGGGTTGGACCAAAAGGTCAGTTTCCGTGCTTTATGATTTTATGACTATCACCATAGAACTGAATTTTCCAGCCACTCCAATGTTATGAATTGGTTTCAAACTAAAAATTAAAATTGAGTTGAAAACGGTATTACTAATCCTCAGAAATCCTGTATTGGCAAAAGAGTGCATTTATCTACATTTAACAGCTTTTCATGTTATCCTGCACTTTGAAGAATTGAAAGTTGCAGAAATCTGACAGCAGAAAGTTTTTGCTGAGTCACACACAACTTTCTGCTTGAAGGCATTATTTTGTTATTGATTTACATGCAAATGTGTCAAGACTGTACAAACTGCACAAATGACCTGAAGGCACAGTACGTGTCAATGATCTTCGGTGACAAATTACTAAACTGCCGAGTTGTTAAATGTTCTAATTAGGGACAAATTAAGAGGGTATTTGAAACATCACAAAGTCATTTCTGACTTACATTGGTGTCATAAATTGACCTTGGAGTAATTTTTCATTGAGCGGATTTCTTTTTCACCAATGGTGACATTTGAAGGGATTAAAGTGGTTCACATGCCAAGACAAATGTATCCCTTTTCAAAACTTATGATGGTGGCAAACATCCTTCAGAATGAGTTTAGCCTGCTGGAAGGGAAGTTTCAGACGATTATCCTTGTTCCTTAGTCAATAGGTGTGGAGCTGGAGAAACACAGCTGGACAGAGCAGGAAAGTCAACGTTTTGGTCCGGAATTCTTCATCAGGGAACGATAGGCCAGTGAGTCTAGCTTTAGTGATGAGGAAGCTAGTGGGAAAAATTCAGAGGAATAAAGTTACTCTCCAGTTTGAAAGGCAAGGATCAATCAAGGATATTAATATGGCTTTGCTGGGGGAAATTCTGTCTGGCAGGTTTGATTTTGGCTGTGATGAGATGTATAGATGATGGTAATGTATTGGATATAGTCTTCACAGACATAGGTAAGGCAATTGGCAAGGTGCCGAATGGGAGACTCGACAAGAGGGTAAATGCTCATGGATTCAGGGCAATTAGATCCAAAATGAAACTCAGTGTGAGCAAATGCAAGGTCTTGCACTTTGGAAAAAAGAACACAGGCATGAACTATTGTATAAACGGTGAGAAAATTCATAAAACCAAAATACATAGGGATCTGGGAGTGCTAGTACAGGATTCTCTAAAGGTTGCCTTGCAGGTTGAGTCTGTGGTTAAGAAAGCAAATGTAATGTTGTCATTTATTTCAAGAGGGTTGGAATGTAAAAACAGTGAGGTGCTACTGAGACGTTATAAAGCTCTGGTTAGACCCCATTTAGAATACTGAGTCCAGTTTTGGGCCCCACACCTCAAGAAGGACGTACTGGCACTGGAGCGTGTCCAGCGGAGGTTCACACAGAATGATCCCTGGAATGGTAGGCCTAACATACAATGAACAGCTGAGGATCCTGGGATTGTATTAGTTAAGAGTTCAGAAGGTCGAGGGGCGATCTAATAGAAACTTAGAAGATAATGCATGGCTTGGAAAAGGTGGACGCTGGGAAGTTGTTTCTGTCAAGCGGGGAGACTAGCACCTATGGATCCAGCTTTAGAATTAGAGGGGGTCAATTTAGAATGGAAATGAGGAGACATTTCTTCAGCCAGAGAGTGATGGGCCTGTGGAATTCATTGCCATGGAGCGCGGTGGAGGCTGGGACGTTAAATGTCTTCAAGGCAGAGATTGATAAATTCTTAATCTCGCAAGGAATTAAGGGATACAGGGAGAGCGCGGGTAAGTGGCGTTGAAATGCCCATTAGCCATGATTGAATGGCGGAGTGGACTCAGTGGGCCGAATGGCCTTACTTCCACTCCTATTTCTTATGGTCTTAAAATTGGCTTTGTGGCAGGAGGAAGAGGATGTTGGTGGAAGGCTGGTTTTGTGACTGGAGACCTATACCCGCTGGTGTGTTGCAGTGTTTGATACTAGCTCCCTTGCTGTATCTAGTGAACATCGGTGAGTTAGATATCAATGTAGGAAGTTTGATCGGTAAGTTCACAGGTAACTTAAAAATTGATGGCCTGGTAAGTAGTGAGGAGAAAAATCTTAGACGACAGGATATTATAAATAGGCTGGTCAGATGGGCATGACAACAGCAAATGGAATTTGATCACGGTAAGTGTGAGGTGATGCATTTGGAAAGAGTAACAAGACAAGGGAATGGCAGGACCCTGGCAAGTAAACAGGATCAGAGAGACTCCCCCAGTTCTCAGGTAGGGTCACTTGACCTGAAATGTGATTTTTCTCCACAGAGGCTGCCCAGACCTGCTGAGCTTTTTCAGCAAATTCTGTTTTTGATTCTGATTTCCAGCGTCTGGGACTCTTTGGTTTTTATATCAGAGAGACTTTGGTGTGCATATCCATGGAACCTTGTAGGCAACAGAACAGGTGGTTATGAAGGCATATGGGAGATCGATATCATCGGGGGATGGGTTGAACACAAGAGCAGGGAGTTATGATGGAGCTGTATATAACATTAGTTAGGCCACAGCTGGAATACTGTATTCACCACACAACAGAAACATCTGAGAGTGACACAATTCTGACTCCACTTGCATTCCTTGCAATGGAGTTCCAGTACGACCAGTATCTTTATTTCCAAGCATTATTGACTTTTCTTGCCTCTTGGAATGAAAGAGGATCGTAGCAGCAAACCAATCCAATCACAACTGGATATTGGTGATGCAATACATACAGCATCCACTGGTATTCGATTCTGCCATATGCTATCCTCTCAGTATGTATCTTGTCAAGTCACCTCAGAATTGTATATATTTCCTTCCTTATATGTATCTGCTTTTTCTAAACTCCAATGAGTATGCACTCAACCTTTCTAACATTTCCTTATAATGCAACCTTTCCATTCCATAAATCAGCCTGGTGATAACTTCTCTGAACTTCCACCAATTCAAGCTTGTCCCTCCTTATGAAAGGGGGTCAAAACGATATCCAGCACTCCAGATACAACTCTCTAACACCCTAAACAGTTGCTGCAACACTTCTCTGCGTTTATATTCCATTCCGTTTGCAATGAAGGCCAATACTCATTTACATATCTAACGGTTTATGTAACCTGCATGCTAATTTTTTGTGATTTATGTACAAGGATACTCAGATTCCTCTATGCCCCAATATTTTGCAATCTCTCTTCAGTTAAATAATATTCCACTTTTCTATCCTTCTTATCAAAGGGGACAAACTGATGTTTTCCTCCATATCCCTTTGTTGATCCTATGTGTGCTCCTCACATGTTGTAACGTCAGCATATTTTGTCACCTCATAGTATGACCCTTCAACTGAGTCACTAATATGTGTTGAATATAGTTGACACCTCAGCACTGATTCCTGCCGCATGCCAATTGTTATAGTTTGCCAACTTGAAAATGATGCATTTCTCCTGACTGTCTCCTGACTCCTGTAAGAAAGCCAACCTTCTATCCATACTAAAGTATCACCTGCAACAGCATAAGGTCATATTCTATGCATTAATTGTTTATGTGGCACATTATGGCTAACCTTTTGAAATCACCTCCTACTTCTGTAATAATGGATATTGCCATTTTTCTAATGACTGGTATGTCCCTACAGATGAACCACTGATATCTACCATGTGCTCCTCTTCCTGGGATCACCTCTCACTCTAATGAACCTGTGCCTGCAAAGTCACTTGATTTCCTTGTCCCCTTCGATGACTTAGCAGCTCCCAATGTGCAAGTGTGGGGAGGTGATGGCTGGTGGTATTATTGCTGGATTCTTAATCCAGAGATCCAGGTAATGTCCTGGGGACCCAGATTCAAATCCCGTCATGGTAGATGGTGAAATTTGAATTCAATTTTTACAAAATCTTGAATGAAGAGTGTCATGATGACCATGAATCCGTTGCTGATTGTCAGAAAAACCCTTCTGGTTCACTAAAGTCTTTTAGAGGTGGCACGGTGGCTCAGTGGTTAGCACTGCTGCATCACAGTGCCAGGGACAACAGTTCAATTCCAGCCTTGGATGACTGTCTGTGTGGAGTTTGCACATTCTTCCTGTGTCTGCATGGGTTTCCTCCGGGGGCTCCAGTTCCCACAATCAATCCAAAGATGAGCAGGTTAGTTCAATTGACCATGGGAAATGCAAGGTTACAGGGATTGGGGAGGGGTGAGGTGAGTCTGGGTGTGATGTTCTTCAGAGGGTCGTTATGGACTTGTTGGGCTGAATGGCCTGTTTCCACTGTGTAGGGATTCTATGAAACTGCCTTCCTTACCTGGGCTAGCTTCTGTGATTTTAGTTGACTCTCAATTGCCCTCTGGGCAATGAACGAATGAATTTTAAAAAAGATGCGAACCCTCAGGAAATTTACACCAATCATTTCAAAACTCAAACATTGAGACTCCCAGGCCACTCTCTGCCCACCCCAAGCTTGTTCCAGAGTCGAAAGTGTGGCGCTGGAAAAGCGCAATAGGTCGGGCTGCATCCGAGGAGCAGGAGAGTCGACAATTTAGGCATAAGCCCTTCATTAGGAATGTTGAGTGCATACTCATTGGAGCCCCTCGTTCCTGATGAAGGGCTTATGCCCGAAATGTCGATTCTCCTGCTCCTCGGATGCTGCTTGACCTGCTGTGCTTTTCAAACACCACACTCTCGAAGCTGATCTGAAGTCCTCATGTTGTCCGAACTTGTTTCAGTCATGTGATTTGGCATGTCACAAGACTAACACACAATTTCAGTAGCACCTATCACTCATGTTTTCAGGAATATTTAACTGATGAAGAATCATACTGGAGTCGGAACGTTAACTGTTCTTCTCTCTGCACAGATGTTGCCCGACCAGCTGAGTGTTTCCAGCAATTTCTGTGCCTGTGTCAGATTTCCAGCCTTCGCTGTATTTTACCTTTATTCAAAGCCTAAACTAACAGTCACCAATGGGGGACTGCAATGGAATTGAATACATGAACTGAATTGGTTGGCGTTCTTTTATTATCAAAACCAAATTTCAAACATGCCAACACGCAAAGATAAGTCTGTCTAAATTCACTGCAAAAAGGATCTGATTAATTAATTAAGGACAAGGTAATTAAATTAGCATAAAATGCATCATTTTTAGTTAATCAACTTGGAGCAGAATAACAAAGAATCTTCAGGTCCCAAAGAAATTTATGCAAAACAGATTTCTTCTGAGGCATAATTTTATTTTTTGAAGGTAAATGCCTTAGAAATGTGGAAAACGAGACAGAACATGTATTGGTTATCCATCAGGGCTGCTAGATGATGAAGCTTTGTTTGTTTTATGGGTTCACTCTCTTCAAAGGTTCCTAACGTGAATTGAAGGGAAGATTCTGTGCAGTACTGTAAACGTCTATCTGCTTTTGCAGCTTTCCATCTTGCCCTGCTCTACACATTCCCTTTCATCCGCTGTTTTCAAATGGATATTGCAATAGAGACAGACAGTGTGGTCAGAATACTGAATGTTGTTTTTGCTGCAAGCTTATTGATGTAATGTCCACTGGGTTAAAACCTTTACACGTCCACGGAAGACAAAATGGGTTTCAAACTGGAACAGAGCAGATCAGTCTCTAGAATCCAGGCCCCTGCTAATCACTTCGTTAAATTAGAGTGCTCGATGTGGTTGACATGTTGAGTGAAAATCCAATCGAGAGACATAGAGCTGTCGCAGGCATTAGAAAGGAAGCATCCACACAAGTTAAAGAGCCTTTACATTATCAACTGTTACCTGGAGAGGCAAGAAAAAGCCCTTTCTCTTCTGAGTTTGTGAACAATGTGTCAAAAGGCTCGGAGAAATGAGTTTTCCTAAGTTTACAGGCTGCAGCTAATGCTCCCTTGGAGTAGGCCACACACAACGTTTGGAAAAAGTGAAGACTGCAGATGCTGGAGATCAATGTCAAAATTGTGTGGCGCTGGAAAAGCCCTTTGAAGAGCTTATGGCCAAAACATCGATCCCCCTGCTCCTCGGATATTGCCTGACTGGCTGTGCTTTTCCAGCACCACACTATTTGACATACATAATGTTTGGACTGCCAGTTCCATTTCAACTTCACAATTATGAATGACCACAGAAAGACAGAAACAAGGAGAACAGGAGCAGGGGTAGGCCATTCGGTCTTTTGAGCTTGCTATGTCATTCAATACAGAATCCCCACAGCATGGAAACAGGCCAGTCAGCCCATTGAGTCCACTCTGATGCTCTGAAGAGCTCCCATCTACACATTCCCCCCCCCTCCACCCCCATCCCTGTCACCCTGCATTTCCCAAGGCTAATACACACATCGCTAGACACTACAGGCAATTTAGCACGGCCAATCCACCTAATCTGTTCGTCTTTGGACTGGAGCACCCGGAGGAAATCCACGCAGATATGGGGAGAATGTGCAAACTCCACACAGGCTGAAATTGAATCCAGGTCCCTGGCACTGTGAGGCAGCAGTGCTAAGCGTTCAGCCACCATGCAAACTCAGGACCTGGCTCCCACTTTCTCCTCATACTCTTTGAATCCTTTAGTCCTAAAAACTGTATCAAACTCCTTCTTGTAAATATTCAAATGTCCTCAATCATTTTCTATGGCAGAGGCACACCACAAACTTACCAGTCTCTGGTGAAGAAATTTCTAATCATCTTAGTCCGAAATGTTCTAGCCTCCATCTTGAGACTGTGAACCCAGTTCTTGATTCCCTTGTCACTGGGAATATTGTTCCTGCTGATATTCCCCGTGGTTGGATAGTGAGAGCTACTTCTGTATCAATGCTTCCCACATTCATCTAACATTCATCTTCTTGCTGCTTTAAGTGGATTTGTGCATTTGCCAAGGTAGAGGAACATCTGACCTCAATATGATAGGATGGATGAGCATATGGACCTTTTCCTGTCTGCATGCTCATTGCATGGACAAATGTGCATTAGTGTTTCAGGAGCAAAGATACTGTCAAGGTTGGATGGATGGAGCTACAGTGAGAGGTTGAATAGGCTGGGGCCATTTTCCCTGGAGCATCAGAGGCTGAAGGGTGATCTTATAGAGGTTTTTAAAATCACGAGGGGCATGGATAGGATAAATAGCAAGGTCTTTTTCCCAGGGTGGGGGAGTTCAAAATTAGAGGGCATTGTATTGAGAGGGGAAAGATTTAAAACAGACTTAAGGAGCAACTTTTTCATGCAGAGGGTGGTGTGTATATGGAATGAGCTGCCAGAGGGAGTGGTGGAGGCTGGTACAATTATAGCATTTAAAAGGCATCTGAATGAGTATATGAATAGGAAGGGTTTAGAGGGATATGGAACAAGTGCTGGCAAATGGGACGAGATTAGGTTAGGGTATCTGGTCGGAAATGGACAAGTCTGTTTCCATGCTGTACATCTCTATGACTCTCTGAGACAATGTAAAGAGTTTATTGCTGAGGTGAAAAAGGTCAGTTTGGTGGAAGGGAGTGAGGATTCCAACTTCAGACTATAGTTTCTTGGTTAGATTTGGAGCATCAAAATTGACAACTATTTTGAAACCCAGAAATAAATGTGCAAAATCTCTGCTGGGAGGTATTTTCTAACCAACCTGTTTGGAAATCCTTCCACATCAGGCAGAGATTTTCCTGAACGCTCAACCACCTCATCTCTCGATGTGGTCTCCTCTACACTAGGGAGACCGGACGCCAACTGTGGAATGTTTTAGTGAACATCTCCAGGACACATGCACCAACCAACCCCACCATCCTGTGGCCGACTACTTCAACTCCCCCTCCCAGTCCGCCAAGGACATGCAAGTCCTGGGCCTCCTCCACTGTCAACTCCAAGCCAACCAATGCCTGGAGGAAGAACACCTCATCTTCTGCCTTGGGACTCTCCAACCACATAGCATCCATGCCGATTTCACAAGTTTCCTCATCTCCCGATCCCCCATCTCATCCCAGATCAACCCTCCAATTCGACACCACCCTCCTAAACTGTCCATCTTCCTTCCCATCTATTTGGCCCACACTCCCCTCCAACCTAACACCATCAACCCCCACCTCCATCTATTTGTTGCCTTCCCACTGCCTCCCCCCTAGCCTCACTCACAACTTCCTATTTATCTCTCATCCCCCTTTCCCCCCCACCCCCCAAACATTCCTGAGGAAAGGCTTATGCCCGAAATGTTAATTCTCCTACACCTCGGATGCTGCCTGACCTGCTGTGCTTTTCCAGCGCCACACTTTTCAACTCTGATTTCCAGCATCTGTAGTCCTCACTGTCTCCTTAGGACATGTTTGGAGATGTTATTACACAACTCTGGAGCAGGTGAAAACTGAAGCTTACAAAATAACTGTACACTCACACACGCTGCTTCACCACAGATATTTCAGGAAAAGGTGAACCTGGGAATTTTACCCTTTTGGCTTTTCCAAGGCCTCAGTTTGGTGGTGACCTCTGCAGGTCTCTCATGAGTCTCCAGGCAAGCATGCAGGTGGAGGTAGAGAAAGGGCCAAAATACAGTACCACTGACAACTCTTCGCTGGTAGCCATGAATTACTGCAGCCTTGCATGAAATCCCTAGGTTTGAACATCAGCCTGAGGCCTAGTCAGGCAATAGCTCAGACTGAGTGGAAAAGCCCAGGAATTCCCAGAACTTACAATGTCTAATTATACATCGAAGCCATCTGAGATGAGCTACATAATCAATGTTTGTTAACTAATGAAAGAAAAGAGGCCGTATCAGGAAATAGTAATAGTTTTAGCAGACAAGAGATTCCAGAGATTTTAATTTGTTAAAATTAAGGGTGCAAAGCTGAAATTAGGCGTTAATCCATTTGGGTATAAATCGATATAATAAGGTTCAACTTTGTTTCGTTGTAAAGTGAAAAAAAAGCTATAAAAACCCAGCAGGTCAGTTTTGGAGATAAATGTTCAGTTTTGAAAGGTTTCAGAAGTGATTTACAAGGATGTTGCCAGGATTTGAGGGTTTGAGCTATAGGGAGAGGCTGAACAGGCTGGGGCTATTTTCCCTGGAGCATCGGAAGCTGAGGGGTGATCTTCTGGAGGTTTATAAAATCATGAGGGACATGGATAGGATAAATAGACAAGGTCTTCTCCCGAGGATGGGGGAGTCCAAACTAGATGGCATAGGTTTAGGGTGAGAGGGGCAAGTTATAAAAGGGACCTAAGAGGCAACCTTTTTACACTGAGATTGGTGCATGTATGGAATGAGCTGCTGGAGGAAGTAGTGGAAGCTAATACAATTATAAAACCTAAAAAGCATCTGGATGGGTATATGAATAGAAAAGGTTTAGAGGGATATGGGCAAATGCCTCTGGATTAATCTAGGGTACTTGGTTGGCATGGACGAGTTGGACCGAGGAGTCTGTTTACGTGATGTACATCCCTATGACTCTGTGACCCACTGATAAATGTCTGACTAAAAATTGAAGAGGAATTTTTTTGTCAGGTGCAAGCAAGCATCAGGCACCTTTTATAAACAGGCGAGGGACCCAATTCCCGTTTTAACGGCATTCAGGAAATTGTTGTCCTGAGGAATGGAACAGCAGTGGTCAGGCCTGATGGAAGAAGTGTTCCTCTTCCACTGCAGCCCCGCCAGCTGTAATCAGATACTCACTTTTGTTGAAGCCAACCTAGGGCAAGTGCTCGAGAGAAGGGGGTTACAAATTTAATTCATACTCAAGGGCTTCCATTCAATAGAGCCATGACAGACCGCGGCCCTGACTCAGATTGCTTTGATAAATTATTGAGTTCCTTCAGTGCAGCTAGAGGCCATTTGGCCCATCTAGTCTGTACAGACCCTCCAAACAGCATCCTACTCAGACCTGTCCTCCTACTTTATCCCCTGTAACCCTGCATTTCTCTTGGTTAATCCATGCAGCCTGCACATCTCTGGACACTATGAGCAATTTAGCATGATCAATCCCCACTGACCTGCATATCTTTGGACTGTGGGAGGAAACTGGAGCACCTGGAGGAAACCCACTCAGTCACCGGGAGAACATGCAAACTCCACAAGGATAGTGACCCGAGGTTGGAAGCAAACTTGGGTTCCTGGTACTCAGCCACCGGACAGTCCACCGTGCCTGGGCTCCAATTTGCACCAGGCCTCAGGCCTCATAATTTGGATGAGACATTAGAGTGCTGCTGTTGTATCATTGTCTTTTGACTCAAGGCCATGCATGCAAGAATTTCAATTCTGTTGCCATGGTTCTGGATTTGAACACAATGGAATCCAGGGAGGAGGAGGGGAGCACAGATGGTACTTGCTGTGGGAAAAATGTCGCCCCCTGAGTGGGAGATGATTAAATTAAAGAAAAAAACACTCTTACAACCATGCAAGGAAAGCTGCAAACTCCAAATTTGCCAACTGAAAGGCTCTCTTGCTCACTCAAAAACTCTCAATCTTTTTCATTCACTTAGACCCCTCTCTCAAAGATTAGGTTCTGCAAGCAAGAATTATTTCTACAAAATTCAAAAATGAAACATCCTTGATTTTGTCTGATCTGTGCCAGTCCTGGTATCACCATTAACCCCCTCTCCCATTCTCATAGACATAGCCTGGGGAAAAGATGCAGCAGGAAAATAGGTGGGGTTTCTGTATTAACCCCTCATTCTCCACATTAACACATTTGAAATTTAGAAGGTGGAAACACATATAAACAATGAGCTATGGTTATTATTATGGAAATAAAGTGTAAGGAGAGTGTGGTGAAGGATAAGAAATGGGAGCAGGAGTTGGCCAGACACATTTCAAGTCTGCTCTGTTGTTCCACAAAATCATGACTGATCATTCATTTCATCCCACTTCCCTGCTCAAGCCATGTATTTTAAAAAAAAGCTCCTTGGAGTCCAAATCTATCTCCATACTCAATGACTGAGCATTGATAGCCTTTAGGTATAATGTTATGCAAGAGCTGGAACACTTTGAGTAATGAGGTCTCTCTTCATCTTAGTCCTAAATAGTCAGACCCTTGTTCTGCGATTTTGTCCCCAGTTGTAGAATCTCCAAATTAGGAGGCCACTAGTTGTGTCTTTGGTATCTGGTAGGAAAATAAATACAGATGCAAATATGATCTATTTGCTCTTGTGCAAAACTCCAAGATGACTACAACCATAAGTTTACATCATTTTAGCAAATCAATAAACATGCCTCGATGCCTTTTAAATATCTTGATTTAAAGCTTTAGATGTTCTTTGTTGTTCAAGGAATGAGAAACGTGAAATTTACAATCAGGTGAATAAGGGAATTTTGCGATCTTATTTTATAATAGTTTAATTTTTGCAATGACACTGGGAATCATGGTGCTCAAGTTCCAGTGTGTTACCCCAAGAAATCATAACAATTTCAAGACTTCTGTTGAATTGATTCAATTTGGTTACATCACAAACCACGAGACTGGAAGCTGGATAGCTAAACAATGGAAAGATATCAAAAAAAAGTGTTGCTTAATCTCATCATCCATTGCCTGTGATTACCTCTAATGCACTTTGACTAATTATTAAAAAATAATTAATATTAAAGCTTCAAAATGCCATTTGGAGTGACCAATTAACTTGTCCACTTGTGTTTCAGGTGGCTGCTGGGATTTACTTCTTGTTTGTATTTGATTATAGATGGAACACTGGGGAAATATCATGTCATGTCATTGGTAATATGTTTAATTTCTTCAGTCTGGGTTTGGATTTGAAGTTTTCCCTAAGGATTACTGATTCACTGCACATGCTCACCTGAATTACCAATGTGACATTGAGCAGGAGCCTCATTTGCTCTGGGCAGGGTGACTTTCAGGTTGACGAGAGGAAATGTAGAACCAGTTGAAATGTCAATGAAAGACTGTGATTTCTGTTCTCAACAAAGAAAGATACAAATATGTAGAACTTCAAGAGGTTAAAGCTTTAGGTGAAGGGGTGCAACATTTAGATTTACAACAGTTGAGGGGGAATTATTTCTCTCAAAGGGTCATGAATCTTTGGAATTCAATACCACTGTGTGCAGCTGGATGCTGGACATTGGATGAATTTAAGGAGGAGACAGGCAGATTTTTAATGAATAATTGAAGGGGTGATGGGAACGGCCAGGGAAGTGGAATTGAGGCTGAGTTGAGATCAGCCATGATTATGCTAAATGACATAAAGAACGACAGAGAGTCGTTCAGCCCAGTCCATCACACAAACCAACCTTCCATCCATTGACTCCATCTACACTTCCTGCTGCCTCAGGAAGGCAGCCAACATCATCAAAGGTCGCTCCCATCTTGGTTATAATCCCTTCCAACCTCTTCCATTGGGCAGAAGATACAAAAGCTTAAACACACGACCAACAGATTCAAGAACAGCTTCTTTCCCACTGTCATTAGACTTCTGAAGGACTTCTCAAATTTTAAATTTAATGTTGATCTCACTGTTTGTGCGCCCTCTCTACAGCCGTAACATTGTATTCCTCGCTCTGTTCTATTACCCTTATGCACTTTGCATGGTGTGATTTGCCTGTACTGCATGCAAAACACAACTTTTCACTGTACCGAGGTACAGTGACAATAATAAATCAAGTCAAATCTATTCAAATCAAAGGACAGATTAGGCTCAAGGAGCTGAATTGCCTATGCCTGCTCCAAGGTCATATATTTCAGCAAATCTACTAGAAAGCCCCTCTGCAGAAGGATTTGGCACCAGGATTTACTTGAACAGACCAGTCAGTGAGCCTGTTCTGATATCTCATGAACCAGGCAATCTGTGGTCAACACTGCAGTTGATAAACTTACTGATGTAGCTATTCTTTCCACGTTTTAACTAACAATCAAAGCATGAAGATCGAAGCTGCATGTTGAGTGTGCTCTCCATGCTGGGTAACCCCAGTAGTCCTGGCAACTGTAGAAACTGTAGCCATAAACAGAAGGTACTCTCAATCGTCATGATTTGCTGAGCATTCCAGCTCACACTTGGCTAAGGCAGGCTGCAATACACGGGCCTAGAATCGGAGTACCTTGCTGCTAGCCCTCCACCTCTCATTCAGTAACATTGACAGTACGTGATGGTCTAATGGTATTATCACTAGATTATTAATCTAGAGACCCAGGTAATCTTCTGGGGACCTGCGTTCAATGCCTACCGTAACAGAATTTCGATTCAATAAAAATCCGGTTCATTAATGTCTTTTAGGGAAGGAAATCCAGACCTACAGAAATGTGGTTGACTCTCAACTGCTGTATGAGTGGTTAGGGATGTGGAATAAGCGTTAGCCTAGCCAGCAATGCTCATGTCCCAAGGTTGAATCAAAAAACAAATCGTTAAGCATTGTGCGCCCTTCCTTTAAGGACTGATGGTTAGGCAGCACGCGCAAAGCACATCTCCCCAGCAACATCAACCAACCCAGCTTGGCACAACCAGGAGACACATCAGTGGTTAGTGCTGCTGCCTCAAGATGCCAGGGATCCGGTTTCGATTCCACCCTCCGGTGACAGTCCAGAGGAGTTTACACATTCTCCCTATGTCTGTGTGGTTTTCCTCCAGGTGCTCCGGTTTCCCCCCCTACAGTCCAATGATGTGCAGGTTGGGTGGATTGGCCACACTAAGTTGCCCCATTGTGTCCAGGGACATGCAAGCTAGATGGGTTAGTCATGGGAAATGCAGGGTTGTAGGGTTGGGGGGGGGGGGGTAGGAATGGGTGAGATGCTCTTCGGAGCATCACTGTGGACTCAATGGCTTGCTTCCGAGCTGTAAGGATCCAATAATCAAGCAGGTTTTAGGGTCATTATCTGAAATATGTGAAGGGTCTACTGCCCCAAGTCAGGCACAAGTCCCAGGTACCTCTTTTGATGTCCATTGCCAATGTGGTCCTCTCAGCTCATAATCTGTTGTACCTGCAGTGGCAGTCTCTTCATTGGCACTTGTCGTAAAACCGGCACAGCAACACTGGATTTCTTTTGGCTGTTAGTTCACCCATGACCCTCAACAACCCCTTCCTGAGTCACGCGAGATGAACCAGTGACCAATTGATGCTCTCAGAGGCTGTGAAGTTAACAATTACGGATAAACAAATCACCGTGATCGGTTAAACAAAAACAGGAAGTGTTGGGGAAACTTGGTGAGTCTGGCCACATCTGTAGAGACCGTTAACATTTTGAGTCCAATTTGACTCTTCTTCAAACTGTATTGACTTCCATATTGGACTCGAAAGGTTGACTCTTTCTCTCTGCCAGATGTGCTGAGTTTCTCCAGCAGTTTCTGATTTTATTGCAAATTTTCAACAGCTGAAAGGTCTTGTTACCACCTGCATGACAGGCCTGTTGCTTCAGAATTTGCCGATCACATTCCTGGAGCACATTTGAACAGCCTTAATTCCAGAATCATTGTTCCAATATGAAGACAAACACACTAGACAGTCTGTCTGGAGTTCACCATCACACAAAGCATACAAACTAACTCTCAGCTCCTCAAAGTTCCTCTTGAGGGAGATCACATCAATTTTCTTTGCCACACAAGGGCAAATTTGTCCAGACAAAGTTCCGTCCAGAATACGTAAACATTTGCCTTATTTCTCCTGGGCACTGACCACTGGTTGTGAAAAGTTAAGTCCAATGTTGAGAGTTCTCTCTGGTGATGTTTTTTTTCCTTCAGTAATTGCTAGGCTGTGTAAATTTCTCGACGTTAGCTGTTTCACTGAAGTTTCACAAGCCACTTTTTATAAACAAAAAGGTGACCTTGTACTTCAAAATGGAGCTTGTTTTAAGGTCAGCGTCACAGCTGTGCTGAAACTTGGAAAATATTGAGGGCTCCTGGGCCACTGAGTACTCCCAATGGTTGGAGGCCAATGCTTGCACGTTGGGAAAGCATAGAAACGTGAAGCTAGCTGTGGAAACGTTGCAGTCTGTGAATCTGCGTTAACCTGAGCTTTTCTTGCTGTCACGGTCGGTTGGGTGGACAGCTGGTTAGTGGTGTCTGTAGTGTGGGGTCAATTCCTTGTACCCAACTGAGGTTGCCATGTAAGTCTTGCCTTCTCAACCTTGCAGCTCCTTTGAGGCATGGTGACCCTCAGGCTAAACTCTTCACCAGACGTCTCTCTCTCTCTCTCTCTCTAATGTGAGAGTGGGCCAGTGGTGACTTTACCATACCTTTCACTGGCTGTGAGATGTCAACATGTGGGAACACTCTTGTGGCTGCTGCTGGTCTCCGAATTGTGATTGAAATCTATACAGAATACTGTACCAGGCTCTCTCATTTGGGGGTATCAGGGTCCTGCATCGGAGGCATTTGCAGGTTCAATGTATGGATTCTGGTGAGGAAGGGGCTTATTGATCAGGAGACATTAAATAGGTTGGTTCTGTCCAGAAGATATGTGGCAAAAAGTGTAGCGCTGGAAAAGCACATCAGGTCAGGCAGCATCCGAGGAGCAGGAGACTCGACGTTTCCTGATGAAGGGCTTATGCCTGAAGCATTGACTCTCCTGCTCCTCAGATGCTGCCTGACCTGCTGAGTTTTTCCAGCGCCACACTTTTCGACTCTGACTGTCCAGCATCTGCAGTCCTCACTTTCTCCTAGTTTCTGAAGATATGGGCCAAATGCTGACAAATGGGATGAGATTAATTTGGGATATCTGGTTGGCATTGACGAGTTGGACTGAAGGGTCTGTTTCTGTGCTGTACAGCTCTACGAGATGATCGTTTTGAAACATAGATTTTTGACAAGGTTTGATCAAATGGAGGCTGGCAGGCTGCTTCCCCGCTTTAAGGGTCTCCCCATTTAAGACAGAGATGAGTGGGAACTTCTTACCTCAGAGTTGCGAACAACGTTCCTTTTGCGGCTGTAGCTACTGTGGGACCGAGCACGCACATTATCAAGTCTCCCCTGAAAAACTTCTGATCTGCTTTGAACATTGGATGCACAGAACCTAGAGATCTGTGCAGAAAGGAAATAGTTAGCTGGTCATGAATCTTTCGAATGCTGTGCCCTGAGAGCTGTGGAGATGAGGTATTGAGTATCTTAAAAGTTGAGATTAAAAATCACACAACGCCAGGTTATAGTCTAACAGGTTTATTTGGAAGTACAAGCTTTCAGAGCGCTGCTTCTTCGTCAGATGTACTACCAAATAAACCTGTTCTCTATGTTAAAAATCGCCAGGTTATAGTCCAGGGTCTTATGATTTTATACTCCACAACCACCTGATGAAGGAGCAGTGCTCTGAAAGCTAGTGCTTCCAAATAAACCTGTTGGACTATAACCTGGTGTTGTGTGATTTTTAACTTTGTACACCCCAGTCCAACACCGGCATCTCCAAATCATGAAAAATTGAGATCAGCCTTTTTTTTTAACCTTAAGGGAGTTGAGAACAATGGGGATCAAGATCAGTTCAGCTATGATCTTATTGAAGGGCAGCATGGTGTACTCCTGTTCCTGTATCCTACCGCCTCACATTCAAATCTAATCGTCATTTTGTCAAAAGTAGGAAAGTAAAGAACATGTATTTCATCATGTAACACTTTGTCATGTACCTGAACATACCAAAATGCCTCACAACCTATCAATTCCAGTTGTAGTGTAAGTAAAGCCAATTAACACACATCAAGATTCCACAAACAGCGAATGAAATGAGTGATAAGGCAGCCTTGTTATCATGGATTTTACTGGGGGGTTTTCATTTCTTGACCTTTTGCAACTGCACTAAAAGTTTTAAATCAGTTTAAATCTTTTGTCCTCTTTACCGGGCCACAGCCACAGTGATATGTATTTCTACTCTCTCCTCTTGACTTGTAATATAAGGGTGAGGTAGAGGGGAGGAAGAGAAAGGAACTCTGGTGTGAAGTTCCACAGGGGTCAAAGGTCAGAATGCCTCTCCAATTACATGCACATGACTCTTTAGGGCTCGCATGAAGAAAGGGGATAGAATACTGCTCAAGATCTGTTCATTCCCCATGCCACTGAACTACATTGGCCCCTGGTTTGATCACTCTTCTGTTTTGATTCTTGGACTTGAGTTCAGATGGTTTCATGTGCTCGTCTTCTCCTGCCCTTCTGACCTTCAACATCTTTAGAATCTTCCAAGATCCCAGTGCTCTTCTAATCCTGGACTCTTGGAAGTCCTTGATTTAAACCACTCCCCCATTGACTGTGATTTCTGCCAACAATTCCATTTCTTGACTATTGGTTTCCATTGCTGCTGACTGTTGACTGTTTGCTGCGTTTGACCCTGAGGTGACCTTTCGACCACACAATCTGTCAATCACCAAGATTGCCTCCCTCCACTTCTATAAAACCACCCAAATTCCTAAACTCAGTTCATCTGTTGTTGGAACTCTCATCCACATTTTTGTTTCTATAAACATGTTTATTCCAATGGTCTCCTGGTTAGTCTCTGATCTTCCGTGTCCATAAAGTATTGGTCATCCTGAACCCCCCGCGTGTAGCAAGACTTGGTGCAAAGTCTCATTTACTCAGCACCCCTGGGCTTGTTGAATTACAATCTGCGATGATTGATTAGCTCTGGAGGTGGCATCCTGTCTCACCACCCCTGCCCTTACTTTCCAATCCTTGTAAATTCCTCCAGGCACATGAGACGTCAGCATTTCTCCTCATCTAACATCCTGATCTCAATTGCTCCAGTCAGTGGTGTCCATGCTTTCTGTGTATGGGGCCTACATTCTGGAATTCCAACACTAAACCTCTGCCTTTCTTGTTTCCTGAAGCATTGATTTTTGACCAAGCATATAGTTGTTTGGTCTGGTCATACTTTCTATGATTGGTGTCAATAATGGTTATATAATGCTCTTTTTTACCAACTCGAAATCCTGGTAACGTTTTTTTCAGTATCTTGATGTTTTGCTACTTTATAGAAGTCTCATGTTTAACTATGCCTTCTCCTAAAGTCCTAAACTCTGAAATTCCTAAATCTGTCGACTTCTAAATCTGTAAGGTACTCCCTAGAATTCATTTCTTTCATCTGTCCTCTTATCTCCTTATTTCCCTTTAATAGCTCCTTAGGTGCATCAGCGATAAATTTTCTGTGACAACACCACTGTGGAGTATCTTGCAAAAATTGAGAGAGAGCCAGTGATGAGGGAGAAAAGGCAATGGAAAAGACACACAGTTGAAAGGACAGGGATGGAGAGGAAAAGGTAGAGGGAGAGAAATCAGGAGTAAGTGAGGCGTCATTAAAATCTATGTCACAAGGTCATAGAGTCATACAGCGCAGAAACAAACCCTTCGATCCAACTAGTCCATACTGACCGTGTCCCTAAACTAATCTAGTCCCATATCCCTCCAACCCTTTCCTATTCATGTACCTGTTCAAGTGTCTTTGAAATGTTGTAACTGGACCTGCATTTATCACTTCTGGAAACTTGTCCCATATAGGTACCATCCTCTGTGTGAAAAAGTTGCCCCCTCGGGTCCCTTCTAAATCTTTCCCCTCTCACTTTAAACATATGCCGTCTAGTTTTCAGTTCTCCTACCCTAGTGAGAAGACCTTTGCCTTTCAGCTTATCTATGCTCCTCATGATTGTATAAACCTCTAAAAGGTCACCCCTTAACCTCCTACATTCCAGGGAAAGAAGACCTAGCCTATCCAGGCCCTCCTTATAAGTCAAACACTCGAATCTTATTAACATCCTGGTAAACCTTTTCTGCACCCTCTCCAATTTACTAACATCACTCACCAGGATAACCGGAACTGTACACAGTACTCTAAATATGCTTAAGACCCGACTGGTGAATGTTATCTAATTTGCATATAGTCAGAGTTTTGGTTACATCCAGTGGTTTATTTTATGTCATAAGTTATTTCAGCTTAGAATACACAACATTGCACGCTAATAGTACACTATTCAATTGGCTTTTCTGGCATAAAAAATATCTGAAGGAACCTAAGTCTGGCCTTAGTATTGATTTCTATGGGAAACCATGATTCATTTAAAGTTGTTTCACTTAAGGTTGTGTTTTCTAGGAATACAACCTCAACTTTGAGGAGGACTATCTGCATATTAAAAGTGTGATATAATTGCAAGCTGTCCTCATAATATAACCACAATGACTGTTTGGAAAACTCCAACTTTCTCAAATGGCCATTCCAGTTCGGAATAGTACACTTCACCTTGTTCAAATTTGTCTGAAGAGCGGCAGAAATCCAGAATGATTGCTTGAACACTGAAATTATAGCAGGTGAGAGGGAAGGTGCAAGTTTATCCACCACTTGGGCCTCGCTCAGGCTGATTCCATGATGAGTGATTCGCTCTGGAAGGAGAGTGATACAGCCTCAGTATATGCCTCTCACTGAATCCAATCAGACCAATCAATAAATAACATGATGTTGACTATCTCAAAGGAAAAATGTTTTCCAACCTTTTGTTGAAGGTCCTTGGTATGAGCAAAGCTAGCAGAACCTTTTCAAAAATTTAATTCTTTACAAATTAGTTCTGTGCTGAAGTCAGCAATTTTGTCTTAACTTAATCATCAAATTGCAGAGCAAAAAGAACATTTGAAGGATAGATTCGAAATCCCTCGCTTCAACAGCAAAATAAAACTGCAATGGCTAAAAGACATTTGAGTCAGAGTTTATCCTTGAGGACAGATTCTGGGGTAATTTTCAGCTTCACTGCTTGAACAGTGCACTGGAAGAGGGAATTACTGACTCCTTATAGCATCTGCACAATTTGATTTCCAGTGGATGGGTTGTGTATCAGGCATGCAATCTGTACCATAAGGTTATGAACCCAGGGAATGAAGGTGGTGTTCTTTTTATTTGTGGATATGGAAATAGAGGCACCATTGGCCAAGCCAGATTCAATCCACTCCTGATTGCTCTTGAGAAGGTTCTTGAACAACATTAACATTGTTAATGTGAATCATGGATATTCCATACTTGGAAGGAGCTGAAAATGTGTTGCTGGAAAAGTGCAGCAGGTCAGGCAGCATCCAAGGATCAGGAGAATCGACGTTTCAGGCATGAGCCCTTCTTCAGGAAAAGGGATTCTGGATTAGGTTTGCTTGCTGAACTAGAAGGTTCATTTTCAGACATTCAGCACCATACAAGGTAACATCTTCAGTGAGCCTCTGGATGAAGCACTGGTGGGTAGTCCACTTTCGATTTATATGTTTGGGTTTTCTTGGGGTGGTGATGTTATTTCCTGTGATGACATCATTTCCTATGGTGATGTCATTTCCAGTTCCTTTTCTCAGGGGGTAGTAAATGGGATCCAAGTCAACATGTTTGTTGATAGGGTTCCGGTTGGAAAGCCATGCTTCTAGGAATTCTCATGCGTGTCTTTGTTTAGCTTGTCCTAGAATGGATGTGTTATCCCAGTCAAAGTGGGGTCCTTCCGCATCTGTATGTAAGGATACTAATGAGAGTGGGTCATGTACTTTTGTGGCTAGTTGATGTTCATGTATCCTGGTGGCTAGTTTTCTGCCTGTTTGTCCAATGTAGTGTTTGTTACAGTCCTTGCAAAGTATTTTGTATGATTTAAAAATAACCTGAGGTGCAGATTCAAGGGAAGGAACAGGAGATTTAGAGGGGACGCTGGGGAAGGGGAGGGGTGCAGAAGGGAATGTAATCAAAATAGAAGAGTGTATTTGGTCTGAACTCAATGTTGAGTCATAGAGTCAGAGAGATGTACAGCATTAAAACAGACCCTTTGGTCCAACCCATCCATGCCGACCAGTTATCCCAACCCAAACTAGTCCCACCTGCCAGCAACTGGCCCATATCCCTCCAAACCCTTCCTATTCAAATACCCATCCAAATGCCTCTTAAATGTTGCAATTGTACCAGCCTCCACCACTTCCTCTGGCAGCTCATTCCATACACGTACCACCCTCTGTGTGAAAAAGTTGCCCCTTAGGTCTCTTGTATATCTTTCCCCTCTCACCATAAACCTATGCCCTCTAGTTCTGAACTGTCTGACCCCAGGGAAAAGACTTTGCCAATTTACCCTATCCATGCCCCTCATAATTTTGTAAACCTCTATAAGGTCACCCCTTAGCCTCCCACACTCCAGGGAAAACAGCCCCAGCCTGTTCAGCCTCTCCCTGTAGCTCAAATCCTCCAACCCTGGCAACATCCTTGTAAATCTTTTCTGAACTCTTTCAAGTTTCACAACATCTTTCCGAGAGGAAGGAGACCAGATTTGCATGCAATATTCCAACAGTGGCCGAACCAATGTCCTGTATAGCCGCAACATGACCTCCCAACTCCTGTACTCAATACTCTGACCAATAAAGGAAAGCATATCAAACACCTTCTTCACTATCCTGTCTACCTGCGACTCCACTTTCAAGGAGCTATGAACCTGCACTCCAAGGTCTCTTTGTTCAGCAACACTCCCTAGGACCTTACCATTAAGTGTATAAGTGCTGCTAAGATCTGCTTTCCCAAAATGCAGCACCTCGCATTTATCTGAATTAAACTCCATCTGCTACTTCTCAGCCCATTGGCCCATCTGGTCAAGATCCTGTTGTAATCTGAGGTAACCTTCTTCACTGTCCACTGCACCTCCAATTTTTATGTCATCTGCAAACTTACTAAATGTACCTCTTATGTTCACATCCAAATCATTTATATATAAATGATGAAAAGTAGAGGACCCAGCACCGATCCTTGTGGCACTCCACTGGTCACAGGCCTCCAGTCTGAAAAACAACCCTCCACTACCACCCTCTGTCTTCGACCTTTGAGCCAGTTCTGTATCCATCTGGCTAGTCCTCCCTGTATTCCATGAGATCTAACCTTGCTAATCAGTCTCCCATGGGGAACCTTGTCAAACGCCTTACTGAAGTCCATATAGATCACATCTACTGCTCTGCCCTCATCAATCCTCTTTGTTACTTCTTCGAAAGACTCAATCAAGTTTGTGAGACATGCTTTCCCATACACAAAGCCATGTTGACAATCCCTAATCAGTCCTTGCCTTTCCAAATACATGTATATCCTGTCCCTCAGGATTCCCTCCAACAACTTGCCCACCGCCGAGGTCAGGCTATAGTTTCCTGGCTTGTCTTTACTGCCCTTCTTAGATAGTGACACCACATTTGCCAACCTCCAGTCTTCCAACACCTCACCTGTGACTATCGATGATACAAATATCTCAGCAAGAGGCCCTGCAATCACCTCTCTAGCTTCCCACAGAGTTCTCGGGTACACCTGATCAGGTCCTGGGGATTTATCCACCTTTACCCGTTTCAAGACATCCAGCACTTCCTCCTCTGTAATCTGTACATTTTGCAAGATGTCACCATCTATTTCCCTACAGTCTACATCTTCCATATCCTTTTCCACAGTAAATACTGAAACAAAATACCCATTTAGTATCTCCCCCATTTTTTAGGCTCCACACAAAGGCCGCCTTAATGATCTTTAAGGGGCCCTATTCTCTCCCTAGTTACCCTTTTGTCCTTAATACGTTTGTAAAGACCCTTTGGATTCTCCTTAATTCTATTTTCCAAAGCTATCTCATGTCTCCTTTTTGCCCTACCTGATTTCCCTCTTAAGTATACTCCTACTTCCTTTATACTCTTCCACGGATTCACACGATCTATCCTGTCTATACCTGACATATGCTTCCTTCTTTCTCTTAAACCCTCAATTTCTTTAGTCATCCAGCATTCCTTATACCTACCAGCCTTCCCTTTCACCCTGACAGGAATATACTTTCTCTGGATTCTCGTTATCTCATTTCTGAAAGCTTCCCATTTTCCAGCCGTCCCTTTACCTGCAAACATCTACCTCCAATCAGCTTTCGAAAGTTCTTGCCTGATACCATCAAAGTTGGCCTTTCTCCAATTTAGAACTTCAACTTTTAGATCTGGTCTATCCTTTTCCATCACTATTTTAAAACGAGTAGAATTATGGTGACTGGCCCCAAAGTGCTCCCCCACTGACACCTCAGTCACCTGCCCTGCCTTATTTCCCAAGAGTAGGTCAAGTTTTGCACCTTCTCTAGTAGGTACATCCACATACTGAATCAGAAAATTGTCTTGTATGCACTTAACAAATTCCTCTCCATTTAAACTCTTAACACTATGGCAGTCCCAGTCGATGTTTGGAATGTTAAAATCCCCTAACATAACCACCGTATTATTCTTACTGAGATCTCCTTAAAAGTTTGTTTCTCAATTTCCCTCTGACTATTAGAGGGTCTATAATACAATCCCAATAAGGTGATCGTCCCTTTCGTATTTCTCTTTTCCACCCAAATAACTTCCCTGGATGTATTTCTGGGAATATCCTCCTTCAGCACAGCTGTGAACACTCTCCCTTATCAAAAATGCCACTCCCCTTGCTCTCTTGCCTCCATTTCTTTCCTTCCTGCAGCATTTGTATCCCGGAACATTAAGCTGACAGTCTTGCCCATCCCTGAGCCATGTTTCTGTATTTGCTATAATATCCCAGTCCCATGTTTCTAACCATGCCCTGAGTTCATCTGCCTTCCTGGTTAGGCCCCTTGCATTGAAATAAATGCAGTTTAATTTATTAGCCCTACCATGTCCCTGCCTGCCCTGACTGGCCGTAGGTTGTAAAGTTCCCAAACCTGCAGGAGTCAATGAGTTCAGTTTCCCAGCATGAACACTGTCCTCCACTTTGATTTTGTCCAATCCCCTCCAGCATCTTGATTTGCCTGGTTTTGCTCTCATCAAAATTGACCTATTTTGTACTGTTTGTATATGCCATTAACACCTCTATTGCAACTCAATATTTTCTTCACAACCGTTGTATGGTTATAACCCTTTTGCTGTGGGCACCTTTCCCCTTGCTCCCTTTACTTATTTGTCCACTGAATAAAAGCCACCATTTTCCAAACCCCTTCAATTCAGACGAAGTCATTGAGCTCAGAGATCTTATCCTGACCTCCACCGATGCTGCTAGTCTGTTGGGTGTACCCGGTGATTTCTGGTTTTATTTTTGATCTCCAATATCCATAACACTTTATTTTTAGTTTAATCATTAAGATTGTTCAAGACAGAAATTTATAATTCTTTGTATCTTAAACTCATAACACAAATGGAATAGAGTAGGATAAAGTGCTGAGGTAGAAGATCAGATATGATCAAATTTAGTGGCAGAGCTAACTCGAGAGAACAAATAATTTTGTCCTGCTACAATGTCTCTCTATCCCTATAATACCAGAGCTAGCAATGCTGACACATTGAGTGTTATTTTGCAGTTGTAAAAATAAGTTTATTTCAAAATGGAATTGGAAATGTTGTATTTCCTGGCATTAATATTTCTCACTTCCAAGAACACAAAAGAACATTGCTGGAAATTCAAGACAATCCGGATCTCAAGGCGTTGCTGATCTTGCAAACACGAGCCAGTTTTACTTAAAATAAAACACATTTCAAATGGTATTGATGCACCATAGAATTCCTGTAGTGTGGAAGCAGGCCATTTGGCCCATTGAGTCCACACTGACCCTTCAAAGAACATCCTAACCTTTCCCTGTATTTCCCATGGCTAATCCACTTAGCCTCACTAGTTCCTGATGGATTTCATCTTCAGGTTTCAAGTTGAAAATGAGTTCAGAAGGAGGGTCACCGGACCTGAAACATGAACTGCACTTTCTGTCCAAAGATGTTTCCAGGCTTGCTAAGTGTCTCCAGCAATTCCTGTTTTTGGTCAGTGAGGTATGTTGATTAATTGATTTTAATTTTTCTTAACACTCTTAATTCAGTGAAGATCCTATTCAAAAAAAGAGGGGGAGGCAGAAAGCAGGAAACTATGGGCCAGTTAGTTTAATATCTGTCAAAGGGAAATGTTAGAAGCTATGATTAAAGAAGTTATGACAGGGCACCTGGATAATTTTCAAGTACTCAGGAAGAGGTAATGTGATTTTGCAAAAAGGAAATCATGTTTGACCAACCTTTTAGAGTTTATTGAGACATTTTGAGTCTGTTGATGTCTTAGAACATAGAATAGTACAGCACAGTACAGGCCCTTAGGCCCCTTGATCTTGTGCAGACCTTTTATCCTACTCTAAGATCAAACTAACCTACACACCCTTCATTTTAATGTCATCCATGTGCCTGTCCAAATGTTGCTTAAATGTCCATAATGTACCACCGCTGGCAGTGCATTCCGTGCACCCACTGCTTTGTGTAGAGAACCTACCTCTGGTATCTCTCTTAAACCTTCATCAATCACCTTAAAATTATGCCCACTTGTGATAGCCATTTCTGCCCTGGGAAAAAAAAATCTCTGTCTATCCACTCTTATCTATGCCTCTCATCACCTTGTACACCTCTATCAAATCACCTCTCATCCTTCTTCGCTCCAATGAAAAAGCTCTACCTCCCTCAAACTTTCTTGATTAGACATGCCTTCCAGTCCAGACAGCACCCTGGTAAATCTCCTCTGCACCCTCTCTAGAGCTTCCACATCCTTCCTATAATGAGATGACTGGAACTGAACACAATGTGATGTTGCCCTTTAAGTGTGGAGGTGGTGCCCTATGCAGATGCACTTGTTGGAGGACAAGTGCTGGGGATGAAGAGGTGGGAAGTTACGTGTTCAACCTCTGTCTTGCTCACTCTTTATTCATCCAGTTATTGATCTCCACTGTTGCCCCTGGGGCTTGCTACCTTATTTGGCCTATGCTGTCCCCAACCAGACATTAAAGTCAGTGGGATCTTCAAAGTACTGTGCAAGTGGATCTTCACTGATGTCAATGTATCAGCACCTCTGCCCAGGCAAATGTAGTAAGATCCCCCTTGCAAGGTTCAACTATGTAGGCAGGCTGTGCAGACAGCACCTGTAATTTTTTTTTAATTGAACCTATTTTTCTAACCAACCTGCTCAGAAACATTATTACACACCTCTAGAGTAAGTGGTACTAGAACCCAGCTTTCTTGGTCCAAGAGTAGAGTCCCTACCACTGCACCTTGAGAGGGCCGCAAGTCAATAATTGTATTTCCTCAAGAACTATCCAGGAAATAAATTGATGATTTTGTTGACTTGTCCAAGATGATTCATGTATCTATAAAGGTGGGAGAAGCAAAGTTATTTCTGCTGGTGGGCAGTGAGGAGATGCAGAACATGGAACAAACTGTTAGCATTAGAGCCAGGCCATTCAGGCAGGAAGCCAGGAAGTACTGATAGCACACAAGGGAACAGGATACTGCCTCAAAGAAGCTGCTGACGTTGGTGATCGATTGATAGCTTCAAACTTTGAGAATGATGGATTTTTGTTAAGTGATGTGAAGCCAAAGTGGCTAAATGGAGTTAAAGTACGCCCTCCACCTCCTCCATGATTTTCACTTCCCCGGTCCCCAACGCCTTATCTTCACCATGGACATCCAGTCCCTGTACACCTCCATCCCCCATCACGAAGGACTTAAAGCCCTCCGCTTCCTCCTTTCCCGTCATTCCAACCAGGACCCTTCCACTGACACCCTCCTTCAACTGACTGAACTGGTCCTCACTCTGAACAACTTCTCTTTCCAATCCTCCCACTTCCTCCAAACCAAAGGAGTAGCCATGGGCACCCTCATGGGCCCCAGCTATGCCTGCCTCTTCGTAGAATATGTGCAACAGTCCATCTTCCACAGCTACACTGGCACCACCCCCCACCTTTTCCTCCGCTACATCGATGACTGTATCGGCACTGCCTCATGCTCCCACGAGGAGGTTGAACAGTTCATCTACTTTACCAACACCTTCCACCCCGACCTCAAATTCACCTGGACTGTCTCAGACTCCTCCCCCCCCTTCCTAGACCTTCCCATTTCCATCTCGGGTGACCGAATCAACACGGACATTTACTATAAACCGACCGACTCCCACAGCTACCTAGACTACACCTCCTCCCATCCTGCTCCCTGTAAAAACGCCATCCCATATTCCCAATTCCTTCGTCTCCACCGCATCTGCTCCCAGGAGGACCAGTTCCAATACCGTACCACCCAGATGGCCTCCCTCTTCAAAGACTGCAATTTCCCCCCAGACGTGGTCGACGATGCCCTCCATCGCATCTCCTCCACTTCCCGCTCCTCCGTCCTTGAGCCCCGCCCCTCCAATCGCCACCAGAACAGAACCCCACTGGTCCTCACTTACCACCCCACCAACCTCCATATACATCGTATCATCCGTCGTCATTTCCGCCACCTCCAAACGGACCCCACCACCAGGGATATATTTCCCTCCTCTCCCCTATCAGTGTTCCGAAAAGACCACTCCCTCTGTGACTCCCTCGTCAGGTCCACACCCCCCACCAACCCAACCTCCACTCCCGGCACCTTCCCCTGCAACCGCAAGAAATGCAAAACATGCGCCCACACCTCCCCCCTTACTTCCCTCCAAGGCCCCAAGGGATACTTCCATATCTGCCACAAATTCACCCGCACCTCCACACACATCATCTATTGCATCCGCTGCACCCGATGTGGCCTCCTCTATATTGGGGAGACAGGCCGCCTACTTGCGGAACGTTTCAGAGAACACCTCTGGGACACCCGGACCAACCAACCCAACCACCCTGTGGCTCAACACTTCAACTCCCCCTCCCACTCCACCAAGGACATGCAGGTCCTTGGACTCCTCCATCGCCAGACCATAGCAACATGACGGTTGGAGGAAGAGTGCCTCATCTTCCGCCTAGGAACCCTCCAACCACAAGGGATGAACTCAGATTTCTCCAGTTTCCTCATTTCCCCTCCCCCCACCTTGTCTCAGTCCCAACCCTCGAACACAGCACCGCCTTCCTAACTTGCAATCTTCTTCCTGACCTCTCCGCCCCCACACCACTCTGGCCTATCACCCTCACCTTGACCTCCTTCCATCTATCGCATTTCCAACGCCCCTCCCCCAAGTCCCTCCTCCCTACCTTTTATCTTAGCCTGCTGGACACACTTTCCTCATTCCTGAAGAAGGGCTTATGCCCGAAATGTCGATTCCCCTGTCCCTTGGATGCTGCCTGACCTGCTGCGCTTTTCCAGAAACACATTTTCAGCTCTGATCTCCAGCATCTGCAGTCCTCACTTTCTCCTTAAAGTACAGACCAGGCATGATCTGAGTCAATGACATAAGAAACTGAGGGATGGTGAATAGTCTATTCATGTTTCTATCTTTGTAGCATTCTGCAGCACCGATTACTCATCAAGGCACCACAACTGCTTTGGCTTGCAACGTTTGCAGCATTGCAAATAGAATCATATAGTCTTACAGCACAGAAAGAGACCCTTCAGTCCAACTAGTCCACACTGAACATGTTCCCGAACTAAACTAGACCCGCCTGCCTGCATTTGCTCCATATCCCTCCAAACCTTTCCTATTCATGAACTTAACCAAATGTCTTTTAAATGTTGTGACTGGAGCTGCAGCCACCACCCCTTCTGGCAGTTCATTCCACACCCCGTCTCCTCTCCGTGTGAAAAGAATTGGTCCTCATGCCCTTTTTAAATCTTTCCTCTCTCACCTTAAAAATATGCCCGCTGGTTTTGAACTCCCCACCCTAAGGAAAAGACCTTTGCCATTCACCTTATCTATCCCCTCATTATTTTGTAAACCTCTATGAGGTCACCCTTCAACTTGCTACGCTCCAGTGAAAAAAGTCCCAGCCTATCCAGCCTCCCCTTATAACTCAAACCCGCCATTCCTGGCAACATCCTGGTAAATCTTTTTTTGACTTCTCTCCAGTTTAATAGTATCTTTCCTACAACAGGGAGACCAGAGCTGCACACAGTACTCCAGAAGAGGCCTCACCAATTTCCTGTACAACCTCAACATGACATCCCAACTACCAAACCCAAAGGACTGACCACTGACGGCAAGATGTTAAAGGTCTGCTTAACCGTTCTGTCCACTCGTCATAAGGATCTTATTCTATCAAGTGCCTCAAACCATAAATTGCACTGATGAGGATAACGTTAGCTGATTGAAACATATAGGAGGTGCTCAGCCTTTGACATGCTAATTACAACATAACTGTGCAATTAGATCTGAAAATGCTGGAAACACTTAAATGGCAAGTCAGGTGGCTTTTGATGAGAGAGGAAAGGGTTTTGTTTTATTCTTCTGTGGGATGTGGGCATCACTGGCTTGGCTATTTAACGCCCATCATTAATTGCTCCTGAACTGAGCAGCCTCCCAGGCCCTTCAGAGGGCAGTTAAGCGTCAACCACTTTGGTCTATGTCTGGAGTCACATGTAGGTCAAACCAGGTAAGGATGACCCTTTCCTTCCCTGAAGGACATGAGTGAACCAGATGGGCTTTAAAACCAGTCAACAGTAACCTCAGGGCACCAGTACTCCTGGCTTTCAATTCAAGACTATTTATAATCTACCAATTGAATTGAAACTCTACTGACTGTCAAATTACCACATTTGTTTGTTCTGGTGGCAACATGATGGGATTTGAAGGTAGAATACAAAATGAGTCCCTTAGAATTAGACAGGGTTGTACTAATTGTTATCACTCTGCCCCCTCATAGCAGTGACACAGTCTTGTCAGCTCAAGCTGAGTTTATAGCACCCTTACCTCGGAGATCAGAAATTCCTGTAAATGTAATTGCAAAGACCAGGGACGAAATCAAGCACAAAATTGTGCAATTTACATCAATTTAAAGTGATTACAACTGAGCTTGGATAGAAGCTCTTGTAATGGTGCCTCATAGCACCAGGGTCCCAGGTTCGATTCCAGCCTCAGGCAACTGTCTGTGTGGAGTTTGCACATTCTCCACGTGGCAGTGTGGGTTTCCTCCCACAGGGCTGTGTAAATTGGCCATGCTAAATTGCCCCTAGGGCTAGGTGCATTAGTCAGAGGGAAATGGGTCTGTGGGTGGGTTACTCTTGGGAGGGTCGGTGTGGACTTGTTGGGCTGAAGGGCCTGTTTCCACACTGCAGGGAATCTAATTTAAAAAACAACTTAACAAAGGATGAGGGGGTTGCTGGCTGACCCATCACTAATTGTCCTTGAGAAGGTGGTGGTGAGCTATCTTCTTGACCTGCTGCAGTCTATTCTGTCTCCATTGCTATTCGGGAGGGAGTTTCAGGACTTAGAAAGATGCCAAGGGACTGATAACACATTTCGAAGTCAGGATGGGGAGTGGCTTGGAGGTGAATCATATAAAGTATCATAGAATCCCTACGGTATGGAAACAGGCCATTCGGCCCAACAAGTCCACACCAACCCTTCAACAAGTAATCCACCCAGATACCCATTCCCCTACATTTCCCCCTGACTAATGCAGCTAACCTACACATCTCAGAACACGATGGGCAATTTAGCATGGCCAATTCACCTAACTTGCGCATCTTTGGACTGTGGGAGGAAACCGGACTACCCAGAAGGAACCCACACAGACACGGGGAGAAGGTGCAAACTCCACACAGACAGTCGCCCGAGGCTGGAATTGAACCCAGGTTCTTGGTGCTGTGAGGCAGCAGCACTAACCACCATGACACCAATGTAGGTTTCCTGTGATCAGTGTAAACCACTTGGATCGTTAGAAAACCTTTTCAGATCCTGAAGTGCAAATTCCAGAAAGTAGTAGGAGAGAAATTGAGGATGAAAATAGCATTCTGCTTTTATAAAAATGTCTTCTTTGCACTGGCTAACACATACAGCAGGAAGGTTGTCTTGTTACAGAAATGGTATGACAATGTTAAATAAATTCGTCCAACAGTTTGGTTCATCTGTAATCAGTCATATCCATAGATGATCACCTTCCAGCATTCCTTGAAGTCAAAACCCATCTTGCTAAGAATCAAAGTTGGTGCAAAATCCTGGAAATCAGTCTCGAAACCCATCCTGAAATGTCAGTTCGGAGAGTGACACACTGCGCTCTTGCATCTGTCTCCTTAAGACAGAGAGAGAGAGAGAGAGAGAGAGAGAGAGAGAGCGGCCAGTGATTTATATGTTGAGGGGTCTAATCCTGCGTGAAGCATGGCTGACTATCTCTCCCACTTTGTCACGAGGGAGTTGAGAAGATTTGTTGGCTGATTGTCAACCTATTCAGCCAACTGTTACTGTACGCAAGATTGAAAATCTCCCTTAAGCTCCCTGGATCCAGGTTTTATAAAAGTAAAGCCTTTAGTGGCTATTCTCCTCCATTGCCAGCAGCGGTGTATTTTAGCAGTTCAAACAAGTTTTGTCCTCTAAATGCAACTAGCTTTGTACATCTTCACAGAGCTGCTTCACTTAGAAGACAATACCAAACACATTCCCTTGCTATGTCTGATCATCTGCATTTCAATTTTTCCCCTTAATCAAATCAATCAAAAAAAGTTCCATTTAAGCAGATATTTTCTTGTATAAAACTCATTTGATTTAACATTTAGTTCAAGTGTTGGCTCCAACTAGTCTGGAGAATTAGTAATCATTTCTTCATCCCTTTTATATTGAAGCAGATATGAATCATGTGGCATTTTAAAATCTCTCCATCTCACTTAGAAACATTTTATCATGTTTGTCTCTCAAGCATTAAGTCATCTTTCTTTCATTGGCTGGAGCCTTACTCAGCCCAAAATAAGAATAATTGTTATTGGAGGCCAGTCATCTCAGCTCCGGGACATCTCTGCAGGAGTCCCTCAGGGTAGTGTCCTAGGCCCCAACCATCTTCAGTTGATTCAGCAATGACCTTCCCTCCATCCTAAGGTCAGAACTGAGGATGTTCATTAGTGGTTGCACCATTCACAAAACTTCAGGTAATGTAGCAGATTGTGCCCATGTGCAGCAAGACCTTCAGCAACAATTCAGGCTAAGGGTGAAATAAATGACGAGTAACATTTACATCTCACAAGCAGTAAGCAATGACCATCTCCAATAAGAGAGGATCTAACCATCTCTCTTGAGAATCCAATGACATCATCATGGTTGAATCCCCCTTATTAGCTCCATTAACCAGACACTAAACTGGATTAGTCAAACACTTGAGGTCATAAGGGAAGGTCAATGCTTGAGAATTCTGTAGTGGATAGCCTACCTTCTGATTCCTCAATGTCTGTCCACCGTCTACAGACATAAGTCATGAGTACGATGGAATACTCTTCATTTGCCTGGATGAGTGCAGCTCCAACAACACTCGAGAAGCTTGACACCATCCGGGAGAAATGTCCCCTCCACCAACTTCAGCATTCATTGTCTACATCACCAGTGAATAGTAGCAGCAATGTCTACTGTCAGTAAGATATACTGCAACAACATGTGAAGGCTTCTATGACAATGCCTTCCACACGATAAAGCTTTGTCTCATAGCAAGACAGGGGCAGAAGAGAAATGGGATCACCATCACCTCCTCGCTCTCTTTGAAGTCAAACACCATATCAGCAAGCATCAATGTTGGTGCAAAAACCTGTAAATCCATCCCACAGTGGGTGCACCCATTCCTGAAACACAGCAGGAAGTGACCCACCAAGGTCTTGCATTCTACTGCTCTCTCCAAGATGGCTGCTGATCACAGCCTTCCCAAGAGCAATTTGGGCAATAAGCCAGTAAACCCTACATCCCATGATGAATAAAACTTACTTTTTAGCAATTTTCAATAATACCCCATCTGCTGCCCTTTTGTCAGCATGACTGTCAATGTTATCATCTCGGTTAGACAAGCAAGAGGCTGGGAGAACACAGCAAGCCAGGCAGTATCAGGAGGTGGAGAAGTCAATATTTCAGGTGTAACTCTTCTTCAGGACTGGGGGTGGGTGTGGAGGAGCTGCAGATAAAGGGGGAGGCAGGGGCAAGGTGGTGAAATGGGAATAGGTGAAGACAGGTAGAGGGTACGACCTGATTAGTCAATGGGAGGGATGAATCCGATTGGTGGCAGGGAGGAATGAAAGGGAGGATGAGGGGAGGGAAAGGGAGTTGGGGGATGGGAAGGGAGATTATTTGAAATTGGAGAACTCAATGTGTCTAGTCAGGTCTGGCTGGGAAACCCAACATTGGATGGAACACAGTGCTGTGACTGGATGTCAATGGTGGAGGGAATGGTGCCAAATGTCTTGAGTGTTACTGGAGCACCACTCATCCAGACAAGTAAAGAGTATTCCTGACATGTATCTTCCAAATAGTTGGCAGGTTCTGGAGTCAGGAGGTGAGTTACTTGCCGCAATATTCCTACCTTCTAATCTGCTTTTACAGCCATTGTATTTATATGGCTCATTTAGTTCAGTTTCTAGTCAATGGTAATCTCTCGGATATTGATAAGACCATAAGACATAGGAGCAGAAATTAGGCCATTCATCCACTGAGTCTGTTCACCATTCAATCATGACTGATACGTTTCTCAGCCCTATTCTCCCACTTTCTCCCAATAACCCTTGATCCCCTTGATACTGAAGAACCTATCTATCTCAGTCTTATACTCAAAGACCAGGCCCCCACAGCCTTCTGTGGCAGTGAATTCCACAGATTCCCCACTTTCTGGCTGAAGAAGTTTCTCCTTATCTCCATTCTAAAAGGTCTTCCCTTTACTCTAAGGCCATGCCCTCGGGCCCTAATCTCTCCTGCCAATGGAAACATCTTCCCAACATCCACCCTGTTCAGGTCATTCAATATTCTGTATGTTTCCGTTAGATCCCCCTCATCCTTCTAGACTCTATCGAGTACAGTTTCAGAGTCCTCAAACATTCCTCATATGTTAAGCTTTTCATTCCTGGGGCCATTCTCGTGAACCTCCTCTGAACCCGCTCCAGGACCAGTGCATTCTTCCTGAAATATGGGGCCCAAAACCACGCACAATATTCCAAATGTGGTCTGACCAGAGCCTTATAGAGCCTCAGAAGTACATCTCTATTTTTACATTCAAGTCCTCTCAAGATAAATACTAACTTTGCATTTGCCTTCCTAACTACTGACTCAAACTGTCAGTTTACCTTGAGAAAATCCTGGACTCGAACTCCCAAGTCTCTTTGCACTTCAGACTTCTGAATTTTGTTCCAATTTAGAAAATAGTCCATGCCTCTACTCATCATCTCAAAGTGCATGACCTCACACTTTCCCACGTTGTACTCTATCTGCCATTTCTTTGCCCACTCTCCTAACCTGTCCAAATCCTTCTGCAGCCTCCCTCAGATAGTGAGGGATATAGTGATGGTAATACTATTGAATGCCCATGGGCTGATAGTTAGATTCTCTTTTGTTGGAGACTGTCATTGCCTGACAGTTGTGTGGCATGAGTGTAATTTGCCATAGCCAAGGTAAGACTCTATTTCTGCAAGGGCTGCTGAGTCATGAATAGTGCTGAATATTGTGCAATCATCAGCAAACATCCTCACCTCAGACCTGATGATGGAGGGAAGGTCAGAGTGAATCAGATGAGTTTTGAGAGCAATCAATTATTGCTGTTGTGGTCACATAACTGTGAGAGGCTCCAGCATGGTGGCTCAGTGTTTAGCACTGCTGCCTCACAGCACCAGGGTCCCAGGTTCGATTGCAGCCTTAGGCGACTGTGTGGAGTTTGCACATTCTCCCCGTGTCTGTATGGGTTTCCTCCCACTATTCAAAGATGTGCAGCTGAATTCGCCATGCTAAATTGCCCATAGTGTTAGGTGCACTAGTCAGAAGGAAATGGGTCTGGGTGGGTTATTCTTCAGAGGGTCAGTGTGGACGGGTTGGGCCAAAGGGCCTGTTTCCAGACTGTAGGGAATATATAATCTACTCCAAATCCATTCATTAAATTTAAATTCTACCATTTGAACCATCGTTCCTAAAAAGCATCAGTGGGAGCTTTAGATTATGAGTCCAGTGATATTATCACTTCACCACTATCTCAACGTAACTCAGGTGTTGTTATTAATCTGTTTGCTAACTGACAATAAATCATTTTACACCTCTCCACAATCAAGATCGACTCGTGATCGTTTCCACTGGACTGTCTCGCACGCTGCGGGCCACAGAGAAGCCATCGTTCAAAAAGTCCTGAGGACATCTTAAGCTTCAATATGATTCATCACAGTTAGTAGGGTAGCAAAAAGTTAGTCCATTGCTTGATTCCATGAAAATCCAGCCAGTATTCAGTGCTGAGAGACTGAGAGGGTGCACAAACACATGTGCAGATTTCTGTCTTCTTTGATCATGGCAGGCAGTATAACTTAAATCTTCCAGCTCTATATATTTCCACAAATCTTTGGCTGAAAAGATTGCTGGTAATATGTTTGCATTTACACACGACTGCTTTCAATTGGCGGAAAGCTTGATTTCAAATCCAGAGCCGATGATGTTCACATGGTAGTTGTGGAGGGAGAAGGTGTGGAAAGGGTTAGTCACATAAAGACTGGCTGACCTAAATCTCAACAGTCTCACCAGCTCAGAAACAGTGTATCTTCTATTTTCTGGTCGAGTGCTCCATTCATGTCATGAGCACAGTTTGAAAGGAATGCTTTGTAAGAATCTTTGTTTCAGTATCTCCTGATGTTTGTTCCAGCAGTGTATTTATCTGCAAGTTTTACTCTGTCAAAAGCCAGAAGTCTGTCTAAATATTTCAATAACTAACACGTCAGCACAGATTGAGGAATAGCGACATAGAATTGCTGCGTTCTTACATACAATCTACTGACTTCCATAATGGCATCTTCTATGAAACCATTGTCCCTCATTCTAAATTTACCAAAATCTGACCACACTGTATAGCTCATTATTAAATCATCTTTTTTCATAGTTTTTTAAATCCATGAAAAGTAACAATTTCTCCAAGGCATCTTATCCAAATTCTGGATTAGTGGTGCTGGAAGAGCACAGCAGTTCAGGCAGCATCCAACGAGCAGCGAAATTGACGTTTCGGGCAAAAGCCCTTCATCAGGAATAAAGGCAGTGAGCCTGAAGCATGGAGAGATAAGCTAGAGGAGGGTGGGGGTGGGGAGAGAGTAGCATAGAGTACAATGGGTGAGTGGGGGAGGAGATGAAGGTGATAGGTCAAGGAGGAGAGGGTGGAGTGGATAGGTGGAAAAGGAGATAGGCAGGTTCGACAAGTCCGGACAAGTCAAGGAAGCAAATGTGGCTGTGGTAGCGAGTTTGTTTCACGACATGGTTGAAGTTTTCCTCCTCTCTCTACAAGAATCTCAGGGAGTCCCTCTCCCACTGCAACTCCCAGGTCATTTCCTCTGCTCTGAAGCTCTTCAACCATGTCGTGAAACAAACTCGCTACCACAGCCACATTTGCTTCCTTGACTTGTCCGGACTTATCGAACCTGCCTATCTTCTTTTCCACCTATCCACTCCACCCTCTCCTCCTTGACCTATCACCTTCATCTCCTCCCCCACTCACCCATTGTACTCTATGGTACTCTCTCCCCACCCCCACTCTCCTCTAGCTTATCTCTCCACACTTCAGGCTCACTGCCTTTATTCCTGATGAAGGGCTTTTGCCCGAAACATCGATTTCGCTGCTCGTTGGATGCTGCCTGAACTGCTGTGCTCTTCCAGCACCACTAATCCAGTATTTGCTTTCCAGCATCTGCAGTCATTGTTTTTACCTCATTGTTTTTATCTTATCCAAATTGTTATGTTCCAATTCTGTAAAGAAATTTGTTACTTATCTTACTTTTCTTCAGTGGCAAAACAGCTAAGTTTGTTTTTTTGCTTATTCTTTGGTTAGGAAGGAACGTGGATCCGCACAGTGACCTTATTCTACTGCAGGTCATAGGGTTCGTATTCAGAACCAAGAGTGAGTAATCGTACCCTTCAAAATTTGATTCTGTTGCGGCACGGTGGCACAGTGGTTAGCACTGCTGCCTCACAGCGCCTGAGACCCGGGTTCAATTCCCGCCTCAGGCGACTGACTGTGTGGAGTTTGCACGTTCTCCCCGTGTCTGCGTGGGTTTCCTCCGGGTGCTCCGGTTTCCTCCCACAGTCCAAAGATGTGCAGGCCAGGTGAATTGGCCATGCTAAATTGCCCATAGTGTTAAGTAAGGGGTAAATGTAGATGTAGGGGTATGGGTGGGTTACGCTTCGGCGGGACGGTGTGGACTTGTTGGGCCGAAGGGCCTGTTTCCACACTGTAAGTAATCTAATCTAATCTAATCTTGGCTTTCTGAAATTTTCTCTGAATCGCTACATTGGTTGGAATCGTTTTCAGTAAAGTGTAGGAAATTGTTATCAATGAGCAGCTCAGTGATGCCCAGTTTGGGTTCTGCCAGGGCCACTCAGCTCCTGACCTCATTCCAGCCACGGTTCAAACATGGACAAAAGAGCTAAATTCCAGAGGGGAGGTGCAACAAGGCTGCATTTGACCGAGTATGACCGCAAGGAGCCTTTGCAAAGCTGGAATCAATGAGATTTAGGGGATAGCTGTTCTGCTTGGAGTCATTCCTGATACAAAAAAAAGATGGTTGTGGACATGTGATCATCACTGCAAGAGTTCCTCAGGATGCTGTCCTCGGGCTAACCAACTTCAGCTGCTTCATGAATGATGAGATGAGTTGCTGTGGGAAAAGCTGTTGCCACGTGGGTGACAGGGCCCTGAGCATGAAGGGAAATCACCAGATTTTATTGCCATTGGAAAAATGCCGACAATGATGAGAAGAGGCGTGTAAGATTTTCCGAGCAGGAGAGTTGACCTTCCTCTTCATTGACAGAACTCTATGGTCTGTTGAAGATAATGAGAACCATTATCTGCAACACATATTATCTCCCCCTTTTTCTCCCCTGAGACCATCGTATAACCTACAATGCTTCATGTCCTTGTGAGTTAGCACCGAGTAGAAAGTGGGACCAGCCTTGGAGGAACGTAACAGATCATTCACCCCCTTGTGACACGAGAGCTAGGTTCTTGTGAACCTCCCACAGGTACTGACCTCTGCTGTGACCTCAGCCCAGGCTACCTTCCTTCGTCGGGATGAAGTCCAGCTGCCATCCTGCAGAAAAAATACATCTCTTCTCTCTCCTCCCCGGCCTCCAAGAGAACATTTAAGAAGGTGATGTTAAAGCAAATGAGCCCACAAACTCTCTGGCATCAGATATCTCCGGGGTGGGTTCGGAGTGATGAAGAGAGGTTTAAGTGAAGCTTCTAGCTTGCAAAACAATAAGTGCTATCCAGGTGCCTTTTAAACAGGGATCCTGGAAGTTGCCACCCAGGTGGCCCTGTTGGCCCCACCCATCCTTGAACACATAGAGTCATAGAAATGTACAGCATGGAAACAGACCCTTCAGTCCAACCTGTCCATGCCGACCAGATATCCCAACCCAATCTAGTCCTAACTGCCAGCACCCAGCCCAAATCCCTCCAAACCCTTCCTATTCATACACCCATCCAAATGCCTCTTAAATGTTGCAATTGTACCAGCCTCCACCACATCCTCTGGCAGCTCATTCCATACACGTACCACCCTCTGTGTGACAAAGTTTCCACTTAGGTCTCTTTTATATCTTTCCCCTCTCAAACTAAATCTATGCCCTCTAGTTCTGGACTCACCCACCCCAGGGAAAAAGCTTTGCTTATTTACCCTAACCATACACCTCATAATTTTGTAAACCTCTATAAGGTCACCCCTCAGCCTCCGACGCTCCAGGGAAAACAGCCCCAGCCCGTTCAGCCTCTCCCTGTAGCTCAAATCCTCCAACCCTGGCAACATTTTTGTAAATCTTTTCTGACCCCTTTCAAGTTTCACAACATCTTTCCGATAGGAAGGAGACCAGAATTGCATGCAATATTCCAACAGTGGCCAAACCAATGTCCTGTACAGCTGCAACATGACCTCCCAACTCCTATACTCAATACTCTGACCAATAAAAGAAAGCTTACCAAATGCCTTCATCACTATCCTATCTACATGCGACTCCATTTTCAAGGAGTTATGATCCTGCACTCAAAGGTCTCTTTGTTCAGCAACACTCCCTCGGACCTTACCATTAAGTGTATATGTCCTGCTACGATTTGCTTTCCCAAAATGCAGCACCTCACATTTATCAGAATTAAACTCCATCTGCCACTTCTCAGCCCATTGGCCCATCTGGTCAAGATCCTGTTGTAATCTGAGGTAACCCTCTTCGCTGTCCACTACACCTCCAATTTTGGTGTCATCTGCAAACTTGCTAACTGTACCTCTTATGCTCGCATCCAAATCATTTATTTAAATGACATAAAGTGGAGGACGCAGCATCGATCCTTGTGGCACTCCACTGGTCACAGGCCTCCAGTCTGAAAAACAACCCTCCACCACCACCCTCTGTCTTCTACCTTTGAGCCAGTTCTGTATTCAAATGGCTAGTTCTCCCTGTATTCCATGAGAGCTAACCTTGCTAACCAATTTCCCATGGGGAACCTTGTCGAATGCCTTACTGAAGTCTACATAGATCACATTTACCACTCTGTCCTCATCAATCCTCTTTGTTACTCTTTCAAAAAACTCAATCAAGTTTGTGAGACATGATTTCCCACACACAAAGCCATGTTGACTATCCCTAATTAGTCCTTGCCTTTCCAAATACATGTACACCCTGTCCCTCAGGATTCCTTCCAACAACCTGCCCACCACCGACATCAGGCTCATTGGTCTATAGCACCCTGGCTTGTCCTTACCACTCTTCTTAAACAGTGGCACCACGTTTGCCAACTTCCAGTCTTCCAGCACCTCACCTGTGACTATTGATGATACAAATATCTCAGCAAGGGGCCCAGCAATCACTTCTCCAGCTTCCCACAGAGTTCTAGGGTACACCTGATCAGGTCCTGGGGATTTATCCACCTTTACCCGTTTCAAGACATCCAGCACTTCCTCCTCTGTAATCTGGACATTTTGCAAGATGTCACCATCTATTTCCCAACATTCTATATCTTCCATATCCTTCTCCACAGTAAATACTGATGCAAACTACTCATTTAGTATCTCTCCCATTTTCTGTGGCTCCACACAAAGGCTGCCTTGCTGATCTTTGAGGGGCCCTATTCTCTCCCTAGTTACCCTTTTGTCCTTAATATATTTGTAAAAACCCTTTGGATTCTTCTTAATTCTATTTGCCAAAGCTATCTCATGTCCCTGTTTTGCCCTACCTGATTTCCCTCTTAAGTATACTCTTACTTCCTTTATACTCAACGAATCACTCGATCTATCCTGTCTATACCTTATATATGCTTCCTTCTTTTTCTTAACCAAAACCTCAATTTCTTTAGTCATCCAGCATTCCCTATAGTTACCAGCCTTCCCTTTCACCCTGACAGGAATATACTTTCCCTGGATTCTCGTTATCTCATTTCTGAAGGTTTCCCATTTTCCAGCCGTCCCTTTACCTGCAAACATATGCCTCCAATCAGCTTTCGAAAGTTCTTGCTGAATGCCGTCAAAATTGGCCTTTCTCCAATTTAGAACTTCAACTTTTAGATCTGGTCTATCCTTTTCCATCACTATTCTATTCAAAATAAATAGAATTATGGTCACTGGCCCCAAAGTGCTCCCCTACTGACACCTCAGTCACCTGCCCTGCCTTATTTCCCAAGAGTAGGTCAAGTTTTGCACCTTCTCTCGTAGGTACATCCACACACTGAATCAGAAAATTGTCTTGTACGCACTTAACAAATTCCTCTCCATCTAAACCTTTAACACTATGGCAGTCCCAGTCTATGTTTGGAATGTTAAAATCCCCTACCACAACCACCCTATTATTCTTACAGATAGCTGAGATCGCCATACAAGTTTGTTTCTCAATTTCCCTCTAACTATTAGGGGGACTATAATACAATCCCAATAAGGTAATCGTCCCTTTCTTATTTCTCTTTTCCACCCAAATAAGTTCCCTGGATGTATTTCCGGGAATATCCTCCCTGAGTACAGCTGTAATGCTGTCCCTTATCAAAAATGCCACTCCCCTTCCTCTCTTGCCTCCCTTTCTATCCTTCCTGTAGCATTTGTATCCTGGAGCATTAAGCTGCCCCAAGTACTGAATGTTTTTAGGCCCAACAGCAAGCGTAGTCACAAAAGGGCATGACACCTTCCTAAAGTGTAAATTGGGAATCACTCAAAAGCGACCTTATTTTGTTATAATATTTTTAGGAATGATAGAAAAATAAGAAGGGAAGAGGAATTGCAATCTTTATTGATGGAAACATAAGAGAGCCCTGTATGTGCATAGAAATAAAAATAATGTTTATAGAATCCCTACAGTGTGGAAACAGATCCTTCAACCCAGCAAGTCCATACCAACCCTCTGAAGAGTATCCCTCCAGACCCATTCCCCTACACTTCCCCCGACTAATGCACCTAACCTACACATCTCTGAACACTGTGGGCAATTTAGCACGGCTAATTCACCATTGTGGGATGAAACCAGAAGAATGTGCAAACTTCAAACAGTCAGTCAGTGGAGCCTGAAATCGAACCCTAGTCCCTGGCGCTGTGAGGTAGCAGTGCTAACCACCATACCACCCCATTCATAAACTGCCATATTGGATGGTTCATAAACCGTCAATATAGTTAGAAATCAGATTAAAAATACAGACCATTATACGAGTAGAGTTGTGTAGCCTCTTAATCAATTCAATTATTTTCTCCCTGAAGGTATTATGGGTCAACTCACAGCAGGTGGACTGCAGCGGTTCAAGAAGGCCTTGAAGGTTCAAGAACACCACAACCTTCTCAAGGGCAACTAGGGGCTGGCAATAAATGATGACCCAGCCAGCGATGCCCACATCCCACAAGTGAATAAAATCTCCAATCTCCGTCTCCTAACCCTCTTTGGAAGTTTCCATTAAATTTCATCCATGCAGTGCAGGTCAGATTGAGGCATGGATATTCTTTGTAAAGGTGGAAGCAACACCAGACAGGGTAGAATTTTCTGACCGTCCAGTCTCCACCACACATTTATGATACCTCATTGTTTCACCATATCTACCTCCTCTATCCCGGCTAAAAGCTACATGACCTGCTGGAAGAGGTGGAACATTAGTCAAAACTCACCCTAAGTAGAGGGGGCTGGGAGTAGGAGGGGATGTGGATCGGTAATAAAACATCTTTCTCTGAACAGTGCACAAGCCAATTTCCCAACAAAAGGCCACTATAATAATTTTAGGCAGTGTCTACTATAGACCATGCAGAAGGATTGTGTCAAACAAACACTGATGGGGGTGAGGAGTATATTTGTATTGAGCACCTCCCCATGTAGCAAATAGAAAGATGGATAATGGTTTATTAAAAAAATCATCATGGTAGCGGCCGGGATGTGATGATGATACGAGAAAAAGATAATCAGAATTCAAAACATGGTTACAGACAATTATTAAAATAAATAGAAAGCATAAAATAGTAAATGGATTGAACAATGATGAGCCTTTCAGTATAAAAATAGCTACAGTACATTACAAAATGTAGAAATTTGTAGGATAAAAATGAACTGATTATAAATGGTATTTTGCAATCCATCAATCACATGTTGTCAGACTGAGGGTATTAACTTCTTTGGTGGCTCAGTAGTTAGCACTGTTGTCTCACAGTGCTAGGAACCTGGGTTCAATTCCACTCTCATGTGACTGCCTGTGTGAAGTTTGCACATTCTCGCCATGTCTGTGCGGGTTTCCTTCAGGTGCTCCAGTTTCCTCCCACATTTGAAAAATGTGCAGGTTTGGCCATTGGAAATGTAGGGGGTTACATGGATGGGTTGGTCTGGGTGGGATGCTCTTTGTTGGGTCAGTGTGGACTCAATGGGCTGAAAGGCCGGCTTCCATACTGTAGGGATTCAATGATTCTCAATCATTGACATTCAATATCTGAGTTTTATGAAGCGGGGGAGTAGGCAGCATCAGAGCTTGTTTGTTCTAGGTCTTGTTTACAGAATGATGCCTTTTTCCTCCTAATCGCATCATCCATTCAGTTTTGTGGTGACAGCCCAGTTATAGTGGGAGGTGTGATTCAAGAACGATTGAGCAAACAACTTACAGCAAGGGAGAGCACACAATTTTAATCCTCCCAATGTGTCAGAATAATTTCCAAGTATAAAATGGAAACAGACTCCTTTTCCATTGTGGGTTGTGTGCTTCCTGCTGTAAGGAGTAGGTGTTAAGTGGACAAAGGAGAGTAATTTAAGGGAACACACAATCCCAAAATGACCTTGGTGAAGCAAATGATCTTGTTTTTTTTCATATGATACTTATTAGTCAGCATTGTGCACTAATGTTTGCTTCAATAATATGTAGAAATGAAAATACATATCCAATAATTAGGTGCCAAGTCAAACCGATAATAAGATTAATCTCCTCAGGGTGTTTAATGTAATGACTCTCCTGTTGCTCTGATGAATATTGCAAATTTTACTACAAATGAATGCGAAGAATGTTCTAGTTTTCATTGGAACATAATGGTCATTTTAAAGCAAGTCCTTAGTATTCAATATTAGAAAAAACATTAATGGTTAATTTAGCCAGATTATCTTGTTGAGAAAATAGATCTTCTATTATTGTGAATTGTAAGCAAATAAACGTATTGCAGAAATAAGGCATAAGAGCCATCAACCATTGGCAAACGTGTCATCTAGAGAAATAAAATGGTTGCTAAGAAAGTGGTCTCGTCCCAGAATTCGGTAAATGACACTGTGACAATAGAAAATAGCCATTTAATAATGATATAGAAACATTAAATCAGCAATAGGCCATTCTGTCCACTGAGCCTGCCCAGCATTCATTATGATCACGGCTGATGGAACACTTCAATGCCTTTTACATCAGCCATTCCCATAACCTTGGATGCCATTGACAATCAGAAACTCACAATACTGTCGAAACAAACTCCAAGACTGAGCTTCCGCAGCCCTCTGTGGTCGAGAATTCCAAAGGTTCACAACCCTTACGCTGTGAGCAAAAATAATCTCTGTCGAGAGTGTGGTGCTGGAATAGCGCAGCAGGTCAAGCAGTATCTGAGGAGCAGGAAAATTGACGTTTCGGGCAAAAGCCCTTCATCAATGATTCCTGATGAAGGGCTTTTGCCCAAAATGTCGATGCTCCTGCTCCTCAGATGCTGCCTGACCTGCTGCGCTTTTCCAACACTACACTCTCGACTCTGATCTCCAACATCTGCAGTCCTCACTTTCCCCAAAACTAATCCCTCCTCACCTCAAATCCAAGTGGCAGCCCCCTTATTTTCAATTATGTTCCCAGGTTCTAGACTCACCTACCATGGAGAACACCTTACCTGCATCTACCCTGCGCATCCCTTCAGTGTTTTGAAAGTTTTAGTGAGATTACACTGTTGAAAATGCAAGCCCAGTTTGCCCATTTTCTCTTCATGGGACAGTCCTGCCAGCCCAGGAACAAATCTGCTCCCCCTTTCTTGCACTCCCTTCTGGTAATACCATTCTCCTGGTGTTGGATTGGGGTGGACAAAGTTAAAAATCACACACGCCAGGTTGTAGTCCAACAGGTTTATTTGAAAATACAATCTTTCAGAGTGCTGCTCCTTTGTCGGGTAGCTGTAGAGCGCTACTAACTACCTGGTGAAAGATCAGCACTCCAAAAGCTTGCATTTTCAAATGAACCTATTGGTCTATAACCTGGTGTCGTGTGATTTTCAACTTCCTGAAGTAAGGAGACCAAAACTGAACACAATACATCAGGTGTTGTCTAACCAAGCTCCTATATAATCAAGCGAGAGTTCTCTACTCCTGTACTCACGTTTTCTTATGATAAAGGCTCACATCCTTTTAGCTAGCCCTATTCCTATTAGCTTGCAGAATCTACATGTTAGTCTTCAGTGACTTATTGACATGGATGCCGAGGTGCTTTTGTGCATCCACACTTTCCAACCTCAAACCATTCAAGAAATACTCTGTTGATCCTGGCAAAGTGGAGAACCTCACATTTTGCTCCATTATTTTCCATTTGTCATATTCTAGCCTGGTCATAAAGCCTGATTAAATCCTTCTGAAGCCACTTTAAGTCTTCCTCACAACAGACATTCCTAATTACTTTGCATCATTTGCAAATTTGGAAATATAACATGCGGTCCCTACCTCCAAATCATTGATATAGATTGTGAACAGCTGGGACCCCCAAGTACTGATCCTTACAGTATCCCACTAATCCCCCCAGCCTACCAAAGCGATAATGACCCATTTATTCCTATGCTTTATTTTCTAGACCAAAACAGCAAAAGAAGTAAGAACAGAAATAGGCCATTCAGCCCATCAACATTTTAAGAAGGGTGGTAAGAACAAGCCAAGATCTATAGACCAGTGAGTCTGACATCAGTGGTGGGCAAGTTGTTGGAGGGAATCCTGGGGGAGAGGATGTACATATATTTAGAAAGGCAAGGACTGATTAGGGATAGTCAACATGGCATTGTGAGTGGGAAGTCATGTCTCACAAATTTGATTGAGTTTTTTGAAGAAGTAGCAAAGAGGATTGATGAGGGCACAGCGGTAGATGTAATCTATATGGACTTCAGTAAGGCGTTTGACAAGGTTCCCCATGGGGGAACTGATTAGCAAGATTAGATCTCACGGAATACAGGGAGAACTAGCCATTTGGATACAGAACTGGCTCAAAGGCAGAAGACAGAGGGTGGTGGTGGGGGCTTGTTTTTCAGACTGGAGGCCTGTGACCAATGGAGTGGTCACAAGGATTGATGCTGGGTCCACTACTTTCAATCATTTATATAAATGATTTGGATGAGATCATAAGAGGTACAGTTAGTAAGTTTGGAGATGACACCAAAATTCAAGGTGTAGCGGACAACGAAGAATGTTACCTCAGATTATAATGGAATCTTGACCAGATGGGCCAATGGGCTGAGAACTGGCAGAAGCAGTTCAGTTTAGATAAATGTGAGGTGCTGCATTTTGGGAAAGCAAATCTTAGCATTTAACAGTAAGTTCCTCGGGAGTGTGGCTGAACAAAGAGACCTTGGAGTGCAGATTCATAGCTCCTTGAAAGTGGAGTCGCAGCTAGATAGGATAGTGAAGAAGGCGTTTGGTATGCTTTCCTTTATTGGTCAGAGTATTGAGTACAGGAGGTGGGAGGTCATGTTGTGGCTGTACAGGACATTGGTCAGGCCACTGTTGGAATATGGCGTGCAATTCTGGTCTCCTTCCTATCGGAAAGATGTTGTGAAACTTGAAAAGGTTCAGAAAAGATTTACAAGGATGTTGACAGGGTTGGAGGATTTGAGCTATCAGGAGAGGTTGAACAGGCTGGGGCTGTTTTCCCTGGAGCATCGGAGGCTGAGGGGTGACCTCATAGAGGTTTACAAAATCATGAGGGGCATGGATAGGATAAATAAGGAGTCCATGGAGTCCAGAACTAGAGGGCATAGGTTTAGTATGAGAGGGGAAAGATATAAAAGAGACCTAAGGGGCAACTTTTTCACGCAGAGGGTGGTATGTGTATGAAATGAGCTGCCAGAGGAAGTGGTGGAGGCTGGTACAATTGCAACATTTAGAAGGCATTTGGATGGGTATATGAATAGGAAGGGTTTGGAGGGATATGGGCCGGGTGCTGGCAGGTGGGACTATATTGGGTTGGGATATCTGGTCGGCATGGACAGGCAGGACTGAAGGGTTTGTTCCCGTGCTGTACATCTCTATGACTCTAAATCTTCTCTGCCATTCAATGAGATCATGGCTGATCTAATAACCTCATCTTCACTTTTCTGTCTTTTCCTCATAACCATTGCTGTCCTTACTGACTAAAAACATTTTTTTACTCTCAGCCTTCAATATACTTAATAATATACTTAATAGTCTCTGTAGCCCTCTGTGGTAAAGAGATTCACTGCTCACTGAGAGTAGAAATTCCTCCTCATCTTTGTTTTACACAGGTGACCACTTATTCTGAGATGATGCCCTCTGGTCTGAGACTCTCCCACAAGGGGAAACAAACTCCAAATCAACCCTGTCAAATTCCCTGCTTGTTAGCCAATACATTACCTTCAATCTCATAGGCTTTAATTTTTCTAACCAGCCTCCTCGTAGAGGTCTTGTATCAAAAGCCTTCTGTGTCCATCAAATCTCCTTTATCAATGTTGTCAGTTACATCTTCAAAAGACGCCACAAGTTTGTCATACGTGATTCCCCATTTTCAAATCCAAATTGACTAGACTCAATCAGACTATTATTGGTTGTCTATTTATCTCACCCTTTATAACAAATTCTAACATGCTAATCTAAGGCTAACAAGCCTATGGTTCCCTTTTTGTTTCTCACTCTTTTCTTAAACAGTGGGATGACATTTGATCACTTCCAATTTAGAGGAATCATTCCAGGATCTAAAGAATGCTTGAAGATGATCACCAATGCATTGACAATCTCCACAGCCACCTCTTTGAATACGCTGGGATTTAGACTATCAGGTCCCAGTGACTTATCAACTTGCAGCCCCAACCAATACCAGCTTCTCAGTAATTTCCCTTCAACTCCTCATATCCCTCGCTACTTGGAGCTCCAGTTCTGCAGACAGCTTGTATCCTCCTCAATGAAAACAGTCACAATCTTCTCTTGGCTATTTCACACTCACTCTATCTCTGCTGCTGTACTCACCTCCCACCAAGGTTCGTGACCTTCCAGTCTCTCTATTGCCTGTAACACCTCACTGTCATCCACCCCAAACCCAGACAGAACCAATCCTCCTGGATTTGTGTCTGCACTACATGACATGGCAAGACACATGGTAATGTGGACCTGATATCTCTGGCTGTGAAAGCAATGCAAGGGAGGGCTGCGGATACCATCCAGGTCAGCTCAGAGTGAGTGAGTGTTATGGCAGTGAACAGGGTCCTGTATGTTGTGGAGGTGCCGGTGTTGAACTGGGGTGGACACAGTTAAAAATCACACAACACCAGGTTATAGTCCAACAGGTTTATTTGGAAGTACAGCCTTTTGGAGCACTGCTCCTTCATCAGGTAGCTAGTAGGGCAGGGTCATAGGACACAGAAGTTAGAGCAAAGAAATCATTGTTTCATACACTGGTGTGATATATTGAACAAACCTAGATTGCTGTTAAGTCTTTCATCTTTTAGACTGGGTTGCAGGTTTCTATTCATTATTCTATTCAGGTTTCTATTCATGTAAATCCCAGGATTTAATTAAAAAAGAATCCTGTCAATACAGCCTGCTCTTGTCCATGCACCGAGTATGTGTCCCTGAGCACACAGAGTCCTTGCTGCAGTGTTACAATGAGAGTTACTTGGTTAAAGTACAGCAGTGCGTTGTGATTGGATCAGAGATGTCCCATGAGGGTGGGCAGAAGCTGATGTATGTTGGATGCCAATGTCTGTGGATGTGCCATGGAGTGTGCCCTGAGATGCTGGTGTCTGGTTCCCAACATGGAGGACTTCTGGACCAAGGGATGGGGTTCAACCCGCCAAGAACCCTCTCTGATTTCCATGGTCCTGACAACTGGGTTGTCCCGAAAGTTTGGTAATATAACAAGGTGGGCTGTGTTTATCAAAGATCTCCAGCAAACTCATTGCCATCTAACAATCTCACCACGCCGCTTGAGAAAAGAGTATAAGATGATCTCAATGTCAAGATAAGCCTCACTGAACAGTTCACTTGATTCTACCACTCACCTCACTATAGCCTGCGTCAGTTAAAGCCTGATAAGATTCCACCCAAACTAACCATTTTGTTCTCATTATTAATTGTCCCGACTCTATGCAATGGACCACAGTTGTTCTAGCTAAATGTTTCCTTTTTATGTACCTATAACAGCTATGGTTGTAAGCTGGTCAGCTTTATCAAAGGGAGCATGCTTTATACATAGAGGAATGCAAAGAGAGATTGAAGGATGGCAGGTCATCCTCCTGTGTAACATTTTAACACAAAGATAGACTCAAGGCCAAGTCTTCTTATATGGGGCGTTAGTTGGTATCCAAGTAGTTTAAAGACTGTGCAAAATCAGTGCAAAGTGTGTGCACAGCACTTTATTGTCCCCAATCCTCCCCTTCTAAGAATTGGCTTCAGATTCAGATTTGGAAGTGCAGAGGAAGCTCACCAGTTGTGGCAATAAGCATTTAGCAGGATTCAGTGAGGTGCAAGAGGAGTAGCAACTGTAGACGGTAATGTAGTGTTAATATTTCTAGACTGGTCACTCTCTATCGCAAAACCAACTGTGCAGCCAACTGAGAGTTCAATTCTGACACTGGCTGAAGATGCCACCTTGAAGATGCCACCTTGAAGATGCCACCTTGAAGATGCCACCTTCTCGACGTCTCCCCTCACCTGAGGCATTGTGAATCTCAAATCGTCTCTCTCACCATTTTCTCAAGGGCCAATAAATGGCAGTAATGCCCATGTACCACAAATAACTGAGAGGCACCGATGCTGAAGAAAGGCTCAGAAAGGATTTCCACTCGATGACAACCTTTCTCAGACTGAAGGAGGAGAAGAGACGGGAGAAGAATGAAGAGGAGGAAATCTCCTGGTACAGACATGATAGGGCAACTATGTGTTTAACTTTGACCCAGATGTCACCCACTCCTTGTTACTGAAGAGGAGCTGAAATGTTGCGAACTGGATGCAAGCAGAGAAACTGTTTGAAACTCCAAATTTATATGGATGCAATAAATGATTGCTTAATGAGGAACTGAAACAGGACCACCATTTGTCCCAGCCCTGTTCAGTCTCCTGTTGTATATATTTCCATCAGGGCAGTGCATGGATGAGTTCCCAAGTGTGCAGCAGGTTTAGTTGTGACTTTTCAAGTATCGAACATTGCTTTGAATAGCTGGTTTGCTACCCCTTGACTTTGCTCGGAGTCCTCACTCAGGCTTAACCACCCAAGCACTGCCGGCATGGATTGGACACCCATAATCAAGCACAGCACCATTAAAGTCAAGAGAGTGGTGCTGGAAAAGCGCATCAGGTCAGGCAGCATGAAGGGTTTATGCCCGAAACGTCGATTCTCCTGCTCCTCGGATGCTGCCTGACCTGCTGCGCTTTTCCAGCATCACACTCTCAACTCTGATCTCCAGCATCTGCAGTCCTCACTTTCTCCCACAGGACCCTTAAACAATAGTGCACTCCACTGCCCGATCAAAGAGATTTAGAATTACATCGAAGGCAACACAATGCATAAAAAGACCATTTCCTGTGATATTGACACGTAAAATAATATCGGAAAATAAATCTTACCCCATTTTAATTGCGCTTGCTGCAGTTAATTAATTGCAAAATTAATGAGTTTCATAATGGCGTCTGATGTTTCCCGACTGAGGTCCTTTGGCAACAAAATTTTTATTTTTAGTTCCTCATTATAGACACAATAATGACGTGCCACTCAGCGAGATAATTGGGTAGGAACTGGAACTGGTGCAAAACTATGGACTTCCACACAGTTTAATGTGAAGCTGATGTGTAACACACAGTCTATGTGATAATAACTGTTTAGTGTATTCCCAGCCAAAATAAATGCCTAGTCCACTGCATCATTCAAGTTAACAATCCGTTTGCCAGATAAATATGAGCAGAATCCCTATAGTGCGGAAAAAGGCCATTCAACTCTGTGAGTCTATATTGACCCTCTGAAGAGTATTCCACCCAGACCCACACCCGACCCTATCCCTGTAATCCTGTATTTCCTAAGGCTAATCCAACTAACCTGTGCATCCCTGGATACCATGCAAACTTTAGCATGACCAGTCCACTTAACCTGCACATCTTTAGACTGTGGGAGGAAACCCATGCAGACACGGGGAGAATGTGCAAACTCCACACAGACAGTCTCCCGAGGCTGGAATTGATCCCTGGTGCTGGGAACCACTGAGCCACCATGCCACCACTGTCTCTCCCTCTCTCCATCTCTCCCTCTCACAGAATTACAAATCTCTGTCTCTCTTTCTGTTTCTCTGTCTGTCTGTCTTTTCCGTTCCCAGAACTATAGATCTTTGTCTGTCTCTTTTTATCTCCCTCTCTCTTTCCCCCTCCCAGAATTACAAATCCTTGTCTCTGTCTCTGTCTGTCTGTCTGTCTCTCTTTCCCACTACCAGAATTACAAATCCTTGTCTCTCTCTCTCTCTCTCTCTGCCTGTCAATGTCTTTCCCACGACCAGAATTACAAATCCAATCAAAAATCTGTTGGTTGGTTCCCTGAAACCATATGTTTTACACTCTGGGAGAGAAGTGCTTGGGTAGTCTGGTGAAATAGCTCACCTTACCCCTGTAACCAGCTTTTATCTCGTTTATATACTGGTAAGTATTATTGTTGGATTGTGTTCTGATTATGTTTCATAACTTTTGGATCTCTCATTTAACTATCATGTGGAGAATAGTTTGATTGCAGCTTGCTTTAATACATCCAAAACTGATTTGACAGCCTGGAACAAAGGTGCAATAAAAAAAAACTTACAGTATATTAAAGCTGACTCAGATAAAGCTGGTCACCTCAGGCAATACTGAACTCTCACAAAAAAGACAACAATGGGATGTCACCTTGATTTTGTACAAGATCTTGTACATCTTGGGAATGATGGACTCCTTTAAAACACATTGGCTCCTGTGATTTACCTCCAAACCCACAGTGATTAAAAATTAGTCATAGAGCAAAATACGAGGGTAGGAATGGGTGTTTTAGTAAAACAAATTCTTTCTTCTTTTTTAAACTTCCCTCCAGTACAATTGTGACATGATTGGTTACAAAATGCTTTGGGATGTCTTGAGGTTGTGAAAGATACCAGTTAAATGCATGTTCTTTCGTTTGTTATTTAAGTCTTGCCAATTGTAACAGTTGTAAAGGGAATTTAAAGAGAAGTAATGCCCAGAGATGGATAGTATCCACTTTCTACTCTTGCTGATTAATAGAACAGCTGGGACCAAAGCCAGTGATCAGTGTACTGAGGTTAGACAGGAAAAGATAAGAGTAGAAGTCGACAAATTCTTAACTGTGAGTGTTAATGGCAAATATCTTCTCTCCGAACAGCCAGAATGATCACCTGAGATCAGATGTCACTCCCAGTGCTGGGAGCCTATCATGTCCAGGGATGTGCAGAATAGGAGGATTATCCATGAGAAATGCAGGATTACAGGGATAAGATAAGGTAGGGGGTGCATCTGGATGGGATGCTCTTCAGCAGGTCAGGATGGACTTGATGGGCTGAATGACCGGCTTCCACACTGCAGAGATTCTATGACAAGCCATGGGAAATGTGGGGTTACAGGGATAGGGTAAGGGAATGGGTCTGTGGGATGCTCTTTGGAGAGGACCATGTTTTACAGTGGGAATGTTTTACAGCTGGAATGTTTCACAGTGGGATTGTTTTACAGTTGGAATGTTTTACAGTGGGAATGCTTTACAGTGGGATTGTTTTACCATTGGGATGTTTTACAGTTGGAATGTTTTACAGTGGGAAAATTTAATGTTGGATTGTTTTATACTTGGAATGTTTTGCAGTGGGATTGTTTTACAGCGGGATTGTTTTACAGCGGGAAGGTTTTACAATTGGAATCTTTTACAGTGAGAATGTTTTACAGGGGGATTGTTTTACAGCGGGATTGTTTTACAGTTGGAATGTTTTACAGTTGGAGTGTTTTACAGTGGAAATGTTTTACAGCGGGATTGTTTTACAGCGGGATTGTTTTACATTTGGAATGTTTTACAGTGGGATTGTTTTACAATGGGAATGTTTTACAGTTGGAATGTTTTACAGAGGAAATGTTTACAGTGGGAATGTTTTACAGTTGGAATCTTTTACAGTGGGAATGTTTTACATTTGGAATGTTTTACAGTGGGATTGTTTTACAGTTGGAATGTTTTACAGTTGGAATCTTTTACAGTGGGAATGTTTTACAGTGAGGTTGTTTTGCAGCGGGAATGTTTTACAGTGGGATTGTTTTACAGGTGGAATGTTTTACAGTGGGAATGTTTTATAGCGGGAATGTTTTACACTGGGAATATTTTATGGTGTGAATGTTATTCAATGGGATTGTTTTACACCAAAAATGTTTTACAGTGGGAATGTTTTACAGTTGGAATGCTTTACAGCGGGAATGTTTTACTGTTGGAATATTTTACAGCGGGATTGTTTTACAGTGGGATTGTTTTACAGGTGGAATGTTTTAAGGCGGGAATATTTTACAGTGGGATTGTTTTACAGGTGGAATGTTTTACAGCGGGAATGTTTTACAGTTGGAATCTTTTACACTGGGAATGTTTTACAGTGTGAATGTTATTCAGCAGGTTTGTTTTACACCAGAAATGTTTTACAGTGGAAATGTTTTTCAGTTGGAATGTTTTACAGAGGAAATGTTTACAGCGGGAATGTTTTACAGTTGGAATCTTTTACAGTGGGAATGTTTAACAGTGAGGTTTTTTGCAGCGGGATTGTTTTACAGGTGGAATGTTTTATAGTGGGTTTGTTTTACAGTGTGAATGTTATTCAGCGGGATTGTTTTACACCAAAAATGCTTTACAGCGGGAGTGTTTTACAGTGGGATTGTTTTATGGTTGAAATGGTTTTCAGTTGGAATGTTTTACAGCAGGAATCTTTTACAGTGGGAATGTTTTACAGTGGGATTGTTTTACAGTGGAATGTTTCACAGCGGGAATTTTTTACAGTGGGAATGTTTTACAGAGGAATGTTTTACAGTGTGAATGTTTTTCAGCTGGAATGTTTTACAGTGGGATCGTTTTAGAGAGGGAATGTTTTACGGTGGGATTGTTTTTCAGTGGGATTGTTTTACATTTGGAATGTTTTACAGTTGGAATGTTTGAAGGTTGGAATATTTTACAGTGGGATTGTTTTACAGTGGGAATGTTTTACAGTTAGAATGTTTTACAGTGGGAATGTTTTATAGTGGGAATGTTTTACAGCGGGATTGTTTTACAGTTGGAATGTTTTACAGTTGGATTGTTTTACAGCAGGAATGTATTACAGTCGGATTGTTTTATAGCGGGATTGTTTTACAGTTGGAATATTTTACACTGGGAATGTTTTACAGTGGGATTGTTTTACAGTGGGAATGCTTTACAGCAGGAATGTTTTACATTTGGAATGTTTTACAGTGGGAATGTTTTACAGTGGGATTGTTTTACAGTGGGAATGTTTTACGGCAGGAATATTTTACAGTGGGATTGTTTTGCAGCGGTAATGTTTTACAGTTGGAATATTTTACACTGGGAATGTTTTACAGTTAGATTGTTTTACAGCAGGATGTTTCACGAAGGGATTATTTTACTGTGGCGATGATTTACAGCAGGACTGTTTACAGTGGGAATGTTTTACAGTGGGATTGTTTTACAGTGGGAATATTTTACAGCGGGAATGTTTTACAGGTGGATTGTTTTACAGCAGGAATGTTTTACAACGGGATTGTTTTACAGTGGGAATATTTTACAGCGGGAATGTTTACAGTTGGAATGTTTTACAGTTGGATTGTTTTACAGCAGGAATGTTTTACAGTTGGATTGTTTTACAATTGGATTGTTTTACAGCAGGAATGTTTTACAGCGGGATTGTTTTACAGTGGGAATATTTTACAGCGGAAATGTTTTACAGTGGGAATGGTTTACAGTGGGATTGTTTGACAGTGGGATTGTTTTACAGTGGCATGTTTCACAATGGGAATATCTTACAGTGGGAATATTTTACAGTGGGCTTGTTTTACAGTGGGATTGTTTTACAGCGGGAATGTTTGACAGTTGGATTATTTTACAATTTGATTGGTTTACAGTGGGATTGTTTAACAGTGGGAATGTTTTACAGTTGGATTATTTTACAATTGGATTGTTTACAGTTTGATTGTTTTACAGCGGGAATGTTTTACAGTTGGAATGTTTTACAGTGGGATTGTTTTACAGCGGGATGTTTCACAATGGGAATATCTTACAGCGGGAATATTTTACAGTGGTCTTGTTTTACAGTCGGATTGTTTTACAGCAGGAATGTTTTACAGCGGAATTGTTTTACATTTGGAATGTTTTAAAGTGGGAATGTTTTACAGCGGGATTGTTTTACAGCGGGATTGTTTTACAGTGGGATTGTTTTACAGTGGGATTGTTTTACAATGGGAATGTTTTACAGTGGGATTATTTTACAGCGGGATTCTTTTACATCGGGAATGTTTTACAGTGGGATTGTTTTACAGCAGGATTGTTTGACAGCAGGATGTTTCACAACGGGATTGTTTTACAGCGGGAATGTTTTACAGCGGGAATATTTAGAGTTGGATTGTTTTATAGTGGGAATGTTTTACAGCGGGAATGTTTTACAGTGGGATTGTTTTACAGCTGGAGTCAATTACAGTCAGAATGTTTTGCAGTTGGATTATTTTACAGTTGGATTGTTTTTCAGTTGGAATGTTTTACAGCGGGAATGTTTTACAGTGGGATTGTTTTACAGCGGGAGTCAATTACAGTCAGAATGTTTTGCAGTTGGATTATTTTACAGTTGGATTGTTTTTCAGTTGGAATGTTTTACAGCGGGAATGTTTTACAGTGGGATTGTTTTACAGCGGGAGTCAATTACAGTCAGAATGTTTTGCAGTTGGATTATTTTACAGTTGGATTGTTTTACAGTTGGATTGTTTTACAGTTGGAATGTTTTACAGCTGGAATGTTTTAAAGTGGGATTGTATTACAGTGGGATTGTTTTACAGCGGGATTGTTTTACAGTTGGAATGTTTTACAGTGGGAATGTTTTACAGTGGGATTGTTTTACAGTGGGAATGTTTTACAGCGGGAATGTTTTACAGTGGGATTGTTTTACAGTTGGATTGGTTTACAGTGGGATTGTTTAACAGTGGGAATGTTTTACAGTTGGATTATTTTACAATTGGATTGTTTACAGTTTGATTGTTTTACAGTGGGAATGTTTTACAGTTGGAATGTTTTACAGTGGGATTGTTTTACAGCGGGATGTTTCACAATGGGAATATCTTACAGCGGGAATATTTTACAGTGGGCTTGTTTTACAGTCGGATTGTTTTACAGCGGGAATGTTTTACAGCTAGAATGTTTTACAGCGGGAATGTTTTACAGTCGGATTGTTTTACAGTGGGATTGTTTTACAATGGGAATGTTTTACAGTGGGATTATTTTACAGCGGGATTGTTTTACAGCGGAAATGTTTTACAGTGGGAATGGTTTACAGTGGGATTGTTTTACAGCGGGATTGTTTTACAGCGGGAATGTTTTACAGTGGGAATATCTTACAGTGGGAATATTTTACAGTGGGCTTGTTTTACAGTGGGAATGGATTACAGTGGGATTGTTTGACAGTGGGATTGTTTTACAGTGGCATGTTTCACAGTGGGAATATCTTACAGTGGGAATATTTTACAGTGGGCTTGTTTTACAGTGGGATTGTTTTACAGTTGGATTGGTTTACAGTGGGATTGTTTAACAGTGGGAATGTTTTACAGTTGGAATATTTTACAGTGGGATTGTTTTACAGCGGGATGTTTCACAATGGGAATATCTTACAGTGGGAATATTTTACAGTGGGCTTGTTTTACTTTGGGAATGTTTTACAGCAGGATGTTTCACAACGGGAATGTTTTACAGCGGGAATGTTTTACAGTGGGAATGTTTTACAGTGGGAATGTTTTATAGTGTGAATGTTTTACAGCGGGATTATTTTACAGCAGGAATGTTTTACAGCGGGATTGTTTTACAGCGGGATGTTTCACAATGAGAATATCTTACAGTGGGAATATTTTACAGTGGGCTTGTTTTACAGTGGGATTGTTTTAGAGCGGGAATGTTTTACAGTGGGATTGTTTTTGTTTTACAGTGGGAATATTTTATAGCGGGAATGTTTTACAGCAGGATTGTTTTACGGTGGGAATGTTTTACAGTTGGATTATTTTACAGCAGGAATGTTTTGCAGTCGGATTGTTTTCCAGTGGGAATGTTTTACAGTGGTACTGTTTTACAGTTGGAATGTTTTACAGCGGGATTGTTTTGCAGCAGGAATGTTTTACAGCGGGAATGTTTTTCAGTTGGAATGTTTTACAGCGGGATTGTTTTGCAGCAGGAATGTTTTACAGCGGGAATGTTTTTCAGTTGGAATGTTTTACAGCGGGATTGTTTTACAGCGGGAATGTTTTACAGTTGGAATGTTTTACAGTTGGATTGTTTTACAGCGGGAATGTTTTACAGTTGGAATGTTTTACAGTTGGATTGTTTTACAGTGGGAATGTTTTACAGCAGGAATGTTTTGCAGTCGGATTGTTTTACAGTGGGAATGTTTTACAGCAGGATTGTTTTAAAGTGGTAATGTTTTACAGTGGGTTTGTTTTACCGCGGGAATGTATTACAGTGGGATTGTTTTACAGTGAGAGTATTTTACAGTGGGCGTGTTTTACATTTGGATTATTTTACAGTGGAATTGTTTTGCAGTGGGATTGTTTTACACTGGGAATGTTTTACAACAGGATTGTTTTACAGTTGGAATGTTTTACAGTTGGAATGTTTTACAGTGGGAATGTTTTACAGCAGGAATGTTTTACAATGGGAATGTTTTACAGCGGGATTGTTTTACATTGTGAATGTTTCACAGCGGGAATGTTTTACAGTGGGAATGTTTTACAGTCGGATTGTTTTACAGTGGGATTGTTTTACAGTGGGATTGTTTTACAGCGGGATGTTTCACAATGGGAATATCTTACAGTGGGAATATTTTACAGTGGGCTTGTTTTACTTTGGGATTGGTTTACAGCAGGATGTTTCACAACGGGAATGTTTTACAGTGGGAATGTTTTACAGTCGGATTGTTTTACAGTTGGATTGTTTTACAGCGGGATGTTTCACAATGGGAATATCTTACAGTGCGATTATTTTACAGTGGGCTTGTTTTACCGTGGGAGTTTTTTAGAGCAGGAATGTTTTACAGTGGGAATGTTTTACAGTGGGAATTTTTTACAGCGGGAATGTTACTCAGCAGGATTGTTTTTCACCAGAAATATTTCAGAGCGGGAATGTTTTACAGCGGGATTGTTTTACAGTGGGAATGTTTACAGTGGGAATATTTTATAGCGGGATTGTTTTACAGTTGGATGTTTTACAGCAGGAATATTTTACAGTAGGACTGTTTCCCGGTTGGAATGTTTTACAGTGCGATTGTCTTACAGCTGGATAATTTCACATTGGGATTGTTTTACGGTTGGAATGTTTCACAGCGGGAATCTTTTACATTGGGATTCTTTTGCAGAGGGTTTGTTTTACAGCGGGATTGTTATACAGTTGGAATGTTTTACAGCGGGAATGTTTTACAGTGCGATTCTTTTACAGTGCGATTGTTTTACAGTTGGAATGTTTTACAGTGGGAATGTTTTATAGTGGGAATGTTTTACAGTGGGAATGTTTTACAGTGCGATTGTTTTACAGCGGGATTGTTTTACCGTTGGAATGTTTTACCACGGGATTGTTTTACAGTGGGAATGTTTTACAGCGGGAATGTTTTACAGCGGGAATGTTTGACAGTTGGAATATTTTACAACGGGATGTTTCACAACGGGATTGTTTTGCAGCGGGAATATTTTACAGTGGGATTGTTTTACAGTGGGATTGTTTTACAGTTGGAATGTTTTACAGCGAGAATGTGTACAATGGGAATGTTTTACAGTGGGAATGTTTTCCAGCGGAAATGATTTACAATGGGATTGTTTTACAATGGGAATGTTTTACAGTTGGAATGTTTTACAGCGGCTTTGTTTTACAGCGGGAATGTTTTACATTTGGAATGTTTTACAGTGGGAATGTTTTATAATGGGAATGTTTTACAGCGGTAATGTTTTACAATTGGAATGTTTTACAGCGGGATTGTTTTACAGTGGGATTGTTTGACAACGGGATTGTTTTACAGCGGGAATGTTTTACATTTGGAATGTTTTACAGCGGAAATGTTTTACACCCTGAATGTTTTACAATGAGAATGTTTTACAGCGGGATTGCTTTACATTTGGAATGTTTTACAGTGGGAATGTTTTTTTAATGGGAATGTTTTACAGCGGAAATGTTTTACAGTTGGATTGTTTTACAGCGGGAATGTTTTACAGTTGGAATGTTTTACAGCGGGAATGTTTTACAGGTAGATTGTTTTACAGCGGGATGTTTCGCAACGGAATTGTTTTACTGCGGGGATGATTTACAGCGGGAATGTTTTAGAGTTGGATTGTTTTACAGCGGGGTTGTTTTGCATTTAGAATGTTTTACTGTGGGATTGTCTAATAATGGGATTGTTTTACAGCGGGATTATTTTTCAGTGGGATTGTTTTACAGTTGGAATGTTTTGCAGCGAGAATGTATACATTGGGAATGTTTTACAGTGGGAATGTTTTCCACCAGCAATGATTTACAATGGAATTGTTTTACAATGGAAATGTTTTACAGTTGGATTGTTTTACAGTGAGATTGTTTTACAGCGGGAATGTTTTACAGTGGGAATGTTTTACAGCGGGATTGTTTTACAGCGGGAATGTTTTACAGTGGGAATGTTTTACAGCGGCTTTGTTTTACAGCGGGAATGTTTTACAGTGGAATTGTTTTTCATTTTAAATGTTTTACAGTGGGAATGTTTTATAATGAGAATGTTTTCCAGCGGGAATGTTGTACAATTGGAATGATTTACAGCGGGATTATTTTACAGTTGGATTGTTTTACAGTGGGAATGTTTTACAGTGGGAATGTTTTACAGCAGAAATATTTTACAGCGGGAATGTTTTACAGTGGGAATGTTTTACAGTCAGATTGTTTTACAGCGGGAATGTTTTTTAATGGGAATGTTTTACAGCGGGAGTGTTTTACAGGTGGAATGTTTTACAGCAGGATTGTTTTTCAGTGCGATTGTTTTACAGTTGGAATGTTTTACAGTCGGAACGTTTTACAGCAGGATTGTTTTACAGCAGGAATGTTGTACTGTGGGAATGTTGTACCGTGGGAACTGACAGTCTAGGTTTGAATTTACCTGTCCCAGGTGTAATTGTTTTTTTCGATAGACAAGAAAAATTAAGGGGGTAATGTCTCTTGAAATTTTTTGTTATAAGTCTCATGGTACACTTGAAAAAAATAACGATGTTTTCCTGTGGTATTTCCCTGATGACACCTTGTGGTGACTTCCATGAGTATGTGTTGCTGAGTAAGGGCTGTTTGAGATGGTTCCTTGTCATCAATCCTAATTTATCTCTGCTTTGCGATTAGTGATCGAATATACAGCAATGTAGCGTATCAGCTGTCCTTATAAAACAAGAAGGCTTATTGTACGATCGCTACAAGTTCAACAGAATTGGGTCGTATGTAATTTCTAAGACCTTAGACAGCTGGTACAGATATGTCTGCTCCCTCAGAAGGTTGGAGTAGACCACTTAGTCTCTCTGTGAGGCCCTGTGTCTGACATCAGGGGAGTGGATGAAGCGCAATGAACCAAGAAGATTAACTCCTTCAGCGCCGTTCCCTCACAATCATAGTTTTCACTGGTCCAGTAGAATTGTCTAAAATCTCATGAAAAACTTTTCCAAATTGACCCGCCCACCATCATGCAATGGCTGATCAGTTGTTAAGAAAACCCACTCATGTCTTTTAGGAAAGGAAATCTGCCCTCCTTGCCTGATCTGGCCTACATGTGAGTCCAGCCTCACAGCAATATGGCTGACTCCTAACTGCCCTCTGAAATGGTCTAGTGGACCGGTCAACTCAAGAGTAAATAGGGACAGGCAACTAATGTTGGCCTTTTCACATCTTAGAGATCACAGAATCCCAACAGTGTGGAAACAGGCCATTTGGCCCAAATGGTCCCCACCAATCCTCCGAACACCATCCCACCCACACCCATCCCATATATTCCCCATGCTAACCCACCTCGCCTGCACATCCCTGAACACTTTGGGCAAGTTAGCGTGGCCAATCCACCCAACCTGAGCATCTTTGGACTGTGGGAGGAAACTGGAGCACCTGAAGGAAACCCACACAGACAGTCACCTGAGGCTGGAATCGAACCTGGGTGCCTGCCGCTGTGAGGTAGTAGTGCTAACCACTGAGCCACCATGCCGCCCTAAGAGACAACATAGTTTTTCCCAAGAAAAAGACTAAATTTTGTGGGCTTTAATGGTTTTGAGTTGGAATGTATGTATCCCTGGATATCCTGACTGGCACAGATAACATAATGGCTCTTAATTTGCAGTTTATGAGCTGGGTAAGGAATTATTCTAATTAAAGGCTTTCTTTGTCAGGTAGGGATTGCTACAGTTCTGGGTATTTTTGGCATTGTGTGAGTAAGTGTCTGTGTGTGTGCGCGGGCGCGTGTCCGTGTGTGTGTTTATGTGTGTCTATCTGTGTGTCTATCTGTGTGTGTGTGAACGAGAGAGAAAGTGATAGAGAGAAGCTTGTGTAACAGAAAGTGAAAATGATTACGAGGACAACATTCATGTGAATACTCTGCACTTATGCAAGCGAGTGTGAAGTAGTCAGAATGAAAGAAAGGAGAACTCAAAGCAAGTGCTTCAGAGCAGGGATTGTGCTACGGCAATTTAAAAAAAATTGCATTGCTTTATCTCCGTGTTACATCCTCAGCATTTCACTTCAATGCATTAATTTTAACCCATAAGGTGGAATCTTCCCAGTCGCTGTAAAACATGGCCAATGGTGACACAGGTGGGAAATCACTGTGGTTTCGGAACGGCAAGATTATCGATACAGATCAGACAAAGTCCGATTTTTAGCAGCAAGACAAAGGTCTGGTTAGTGAGCAGTGAGGGACCTATGTGCGTGCCTTGATACCTCAATAAAACCACTGTCTGTAGGTTACTATTTTCTCAGGCTGCAGCGAGAAATGGGATCACTGTCCTCTATGTTGCTCAGCTGTTTCTCAACACCTCAGTCGTGACCACCAGCACCCCCTGTTCACGGAGTTTGGCATCATTCCTGATCACGGTCCCAACACATCATTGTGTTACATCTCTGACCCACACACAATCCAGGTCACCATTTCAACATTGCACCCTGGAAGCTCATTATTACCTTTCGTTGCCAATGTAGCTGCCAAATTCGGAATTAAAACTTAGCCAAAGGCAACCGTGAAACCAGGGTCAATTATCATTAAAACCATCTGGTTCACTCATACCTCGAAAAGGAAATTTTCCATCCTTACCTGGTCTGACCAATATGGCGGCTCAGTGGTTAGTATGGCTGCATCTTTCCCCCGCATTGGAGCAGGATACATCTCACAGCTCTTCATGCTCACTCACTTTACTCCACCTGGGATCCCCATAGCATCTCTACCTTGCCTCCTTTTTGTGTAATGTCACATAATTCAGAATCAAAGGCTCATGGTACTCCTGCCCTGCCTTGCCTCTTAGCTAGTGGTGACATGGTGCCATCGTGGTAATATCACTGGACTGGTAATCCAGAGACCCATTCAAAGAGTCTGGCTTGTGGGTCTGTATTCCACCATGTCAGATGCTGAAAGTTGAGTTCAATTAAACATTTGGAATGAAAAGTTAGACAAAGGCAACCATGAAACCAGTGTCAATTGTCATTAAAACCTTCTGGATTCACTCATATCTTGGAAAGGAAATTTTCCATCCTTACCTGGTCTGACCAATATGGTCACTCAGTGGTTAACACTGCTGCCTCACAGCACAGGGGCCTGGAATAGGGTGACTAGAAAGTCTGGGCATCTTGTGTTTTCCAGTTTATGTCTGTTGTGCAGGAATTGACCCAGAGACTCTCGTCACCCTACTATGCATAAAAGACATTTCTGAAATGACCACCAGACTATTCTGGCCCCTCGGTGTCATGGTAGCCCACAAACTCAATACCACACTAAAACAATTACTGATGAAGTTAAAGGACCCTGTACCCACAGCCAGCAGAACCAACGTGATATACAAAACACCCTGTAAGGTTGGCAACAAGCAATACATTTGACAAACTGACAGGAAACTAGCCACCATGATACATGAGCACCAACTAGCCACCAAAAGACATGGCCAACTATTACTAGTATCCATACATAGGTGAAGATGGACACCAGTTCAACTGGGACAACACATCTATCCTGGGACAGGCTAAACAGAGAGACACATGGGAATTCCTAGAGGCCTGGCATTCAAATCAGTACTCCATTAACAAACATATAGATTTGGACCCCACCTACCAACTTCTAAGAAACAGAAGCAGAAATGAGATCACCCAGCACAACAGACCAAGACACATACATAGCAAGCAAGACAGAACACCCCAATACTTCACCGGAGGCTCACTGATGATGTTACCTAGCATGGTGACGAAACATCTGAAAACCAACCCACCAGCTCAGATAGTAATGTGTGATGGACTCTGTAGAGCTGGGAGAGTGGCAGTAATGTTTTGAGGATGAAGATGAGGACATTGAATAGGACCATCACCTTCATCATGATGGAGCACTGAAGCTTTGGCCACTCACAGCCAGGCTGGACTTAATTGATATGCAGTTCCAACAGATCGTAATTGGGTGAAGTGATCATTCATTAATTGTAAATTTGTTGTTGGTGGAAAGGCAAGGAGCCCCTGTTCAATTCTGGAGCAAATACAACTTTACTGTTTGTCGCTTCTTTACTTTTCGTATTGTTAATAAAAATTAATCTGAATAACTACTTAAAGGCTTTGCAACACTTGAGGCTCCCACATTGAGTAATGACAAGATGATTTAGCTACACTAAGCGCTTGGGCAAGAGTAAGACTCCATTAGAGAGTACGTTGCTGCAGGTGGGGAATCTTTGTATTTTGATTCTTATAGCTGTAGTTACATTACCAATTGATCAAACAGACGATGAAAAAAGTGGCAATCTAGTTGTGAATGTGAGCTTCTATACACAATAGAGTGCTGGCTGTATCACCTGGGTGTTCTCAGAAGCTGCTTATCTCTGTTTTATTTCATCTGTAGGAGTCACTGGCTAGGCCAGAGGTTGTTACCTCTCCCTATTTGCCCAGAGTGTGATTAAGAGTCAACCACATTACTATGAGCCTGAAGTCACATGAAGGCCACACTGGGTAAGGACAATAGTGAACCAGATGGGTTTCTCCCAACAACCACCAACAGTTTCATGGCTGTCATTAGATTATAGTCTTCATTCCAGGACCTCATTGAATTCATATTCCACCATCTGCAGTGGCAGGATTCAACCACTGGTCCCCCAGAGCACTACCTGGGTCTCTGCATTAATAGTCTAGCAATAACAGCACAAAATCATTGCCTCTTCCAACTACCATAACGGGCCATTCATGGCTCACAGTGATTGACGTGGGGCCTTAAACATAGCAGCGGCACGAATCCCAGAAGGTCCTGGAAGTGGTGAGTACTTCCACCCCACAAGTGGGTACATGGTAGTGCCTCAGGGGTGCCACAGACAGCGTGACTGGTTGGAACTGGATCCTCCTGAACCTTTGGAACTCTTTGATTTTGATTTCTACGGTTCTCTGTAGCCAATACCTGTCGGCTGCCTCGGAATTTAGTTAGACCAGTTTTCTGTCAGGGCCTGTGATCACATGAGCAGGGAAATCCTGCATGAAACTTCCTGAAAATGACAGTTAACTGATATTCATGAAAATTCAGTCAATGCTGTTAGGTCAGCAAATGGCAACAATCACTCTATACAGAGTGACAAACCAAGGATGAATAAACAATAGGTTTGCTTTCAGACTTTGGTAGAGAGAGGAATATTCACTGGGATATCATCCCTCTCTTTACAGCGGACTTAAAAATGGACATTGCCTTAGGACTTAAGAAGAGCAGTTAATGGAAATTCCGACAAACCTACAGAGTGCCCAGTCTGAATTTCCAGTACAGTCTGTTCTGATATCACGTGATATTTCTATTCTCGTACGATCTTGCGTTATAAGAAAATCGTGCCATTGGCGCGCCGTTTAAACCAATGGGATCGCGTTAAAGCCAGTACAGGTACGGAAAGTTCACATTCTACAAAGAATGGTCTAAATTCTTCAATCGTATGGAAGCCAATTAGTGTTGAAGAAACACACATTGGAGCAGAACCACCTGGAAGTACAATGCACAATTTCGATATATCGATATCATTAGATTTCTATTAATCAAAGAGGTTTTGAGCCAACATATTTATCCTGTGTTTCTTTAATATTCAGCAAAAAAAAGTGTTTTTTAACAGAACATGTTGCAGATTTTAAATTCTAATAATGTTCTCTATAAATAATTCTGATTGGAGACCAGCAGAGTCCCAAGGGTAAGTCTAATTGTATCAGCGTTCTGCTATTTCCAAGGGGTTTTAATTTTGAATCATAAAGACCAGAACATCCGACACTCACTTCGAGGTAACTGATGGGTTAGGGCACACCCATTGACCCACAGGGTGGAATCCTGATCTGGTGGATGGGTCTCATTAATAGTCCCACCTACCACACCAAGTTGCTGAGACCCTGAAATGATCCTTGACTAGTTACTTAGAGTCATAGAGTCATAGAGATGTATAGCATGGAAACAGACCCTTCGGTCCAACCTGTCCATGCCGTCCAGATATCCCAACCCAATCTAGTCCCGCCTGCCAGCACCCGGCCCTTACCCCTCCAAACCCTTCCTATTCATATACCCATCCAGATGCCTGGTTCTTTAACTTAATGGCCTGTATTGGTGGCAAGGCAAAAAGATTGACAAAATGGAGACCAGCTCATTGTGTCCCTTTCACCACTTTTTCTACTTTTTAATGAAGGTGTTTAGAAGGCCATGTCACATTCCAGGTGTCAGTTAAATGCAGATTGTGGTTGATGTTGATGAACCGACTCCAAGATTCATTTCAGAAATGAGACCCATTCATTCTTTTGTTCCAATGTAATCTCACAGAAATAAAGGTACAATGGTCTGAAAAGTTCACCAGCTAAGTCTTCTGTGCTATGATAATGTTTCAGTGTAATAAAGAGTTTTGCTACATCAGGAGTTGGTTGATTAAGTTATGCATGCACAAGAAAGCACAAGGGGCCAAAGGGCAGAATTAGACTAGCATTTATAATGCAACAAAGGATAACAGCGAGAAATATATAAAGTTTCGATAACCTAAAACAAAATGCATAGACACATTTTAAAGATGGACGTGGTTTTAATTCACTCTAATTTCGCCATTATTAAAAAAAAAGGTTTACTCGCTTTGCAAACGTTAGCCCACGTCAGTCAATTAACTATAATACATTGTTCATATGACTGTGCTCCTTTTATCACTTGTGATAAAGTTTAAGTTGATTTAAACTATTTCTCAATGGAATGTGACAAGTTTTTTTGCACCAAATTATGTGCAATCCTAGTTGCATCCGAAGCTAATGATGGAAAGAGTTGACAAGTTAAACTCCACCGATGAAATAGGCAATGCATTTCATGGGCAATGTTTTGCTGGTCCAGTCTACTTAAGCCTTATTGTGATCATTGTAACCATGGATTACTACAGGGTCTTGTGGCGCTGTGGTAGTGTCTTTACTCCTGGAGCAAGAGGAGGCCATTCAGCCCTTCGAGCCTGCTCTGTCATTTATCATGATAATGGCTGATCGTCCAACTCAATAACCTAATCCAGCTTTCTCCCAGTGACCTTTGATCCCATTCGCCCCAAGTGCTATATCTAGCCACCTCTTGAATACATTCAATATTTTGGCATCAACTACTTCCTGTGGTAATGAATTTCACAGGCTCCCTGCTCTTTGGGTGAGGAAATGTCTCCTCATCTCCATCCTAAATGGTCCACCCCGAACCCTCAGACTGTGATTCCCTGGTTCCAGAAGTTCCAGGTTCGAATCCCACTGTCATCGGGGATGTGCTTTTGAATATCTGAACATGTTGATCAAAAATGAGTTATCAATTTTCAACTCCCAACAATTGATTTTGAATACCTGAACTTTCATGGACTTAGATGGTTTTGAGAGACACTGATTTAAGATGGACGCTGACCACAGATTGAGATTATTCATGAAATTCATTCATAGCCAAGATCCATATGGAGTGGAATTAACAAGTCATCAAAATGCCTTAAGATCGGTGTCTTAAGTTGAACATATACATTGCAGAAGTTTCACATGTTGAGATGACCCCTCCTCAGCTGGTTGTAATAAAACTGGGACATCACTTGGTTTGTTCAAAAAGAGAACCAGAATGGGTAAAGAGCCTGCTTCTTCAAAAGCAATTATTTTTAAAAAAGCTTTCAGAGAGCGTTCATCCCAATACGTCACAGGTTTCCACCAATCAGTTTCGAACAGCAGGTTAAGATTGGGTTACATTGGGAAGGCCGTGCAGTCAGAATGGAGGAAGTCATTGCCCTCATTTTAACAGCTTCTCCTCCAGCCGGGTTCTCCTGACAATGGGGATGTTTACTTTGAGGCCTTTACCAAATGTTAACTGTGTCAAATGTGTTTTCTTTTTTAGAATAGAAAAGTCCATGGCTTCAGCTAAAGACATCACAGAACAAACAGAGAACATCGAACCGTACAGCACAGAGACAGGCCCTTTGGCCCACAGTGTCCCTGATGCTGTTGTCAACTTACCCATCTGCCTGCACGTGGTCCACTTCCTTGTATTCCCTGCCTGTCCCTGTCTCATGCCTCTTAAATAATACAACAGTATCTGCTTTAACCACCACCCTCTGTGTAAAAATCTTACCTCGCACATCTCCTTTAAACTTTCCCCCTTTTACCTTAAAGCTGTGCCCCCTGGTATTTGACATTTCTCCCTACCATGCCTCTCATTATTTCATATATTTCCATCAGGCCACACCTCAGCCTCCGATGCCCTAGAGAAAACAATCCAAGTTTGTTCAACCTCTCCCTACTGCTAGTACACTCCATTCCAGGCAGCATCCTGGTAAAACTCTGTTGCACCTTCTCCAAAGCCTCCACATAATTCGTATAGTCTGGCGATCAGAATTGCATGCAGTACTCTAAACATAACCTAACTAAAGTTTTATACAGCTGCTACATAACTTGCCAACTCTTACACTCAATGACCTGACCGATGAAAGCGAGTATGCCGAACGCCTTCTTTACCACCTTATCCACTTGTGTTGCCGCTTCCAGGAAGCAAGGGACTTCAATTGGTATATATTGCAAACAACAAAGGCCCCAGTACTAATTCTTGTGGAGCACCACTGGTCACAGGTTTCCAGTCAGAAAAACACCCCTCCACAACTACCCTCTTCTAATGACCAAGCCAATTTTGCATCCAACTTACCAATTCCCTGTGCAGCCCGTGGACCAGCCTACCATGAGGGACCTTGTCAAATACTTTAGTAAAGTCCATGTAGACAATGTCCATTCCTTACCCCCATCAATCATCCTCATTTATTCCTCGAAAAACTCAAATATCTGAAACCAGACCTCCCCTGCACAAAGCCTTGCTGACTATCCCTAATAAGCCCATTCCTTTCCAAATGTTCATAGATTCTGCCCCAAAGAGCTTTTTTCCCCAATAATTTCCCTACCATTGATGTCAGGGTCAATGGCCTATAATTTCCTGGATTTTCCCTGTTGCTCTTCTTGCGTGAAGGAACAACATGGACTATTCTCCAGTCTTCTGGGACCTCGTCTGTGATTAAAGAAGATATAAAAATCTCTGTCAAGGCCTCAGAATTCTCCTGTCTTGCCTCCCTCAGTATCCTGGAGTCGATCCCACCAGGCCCTGGGGACTTACCTAGCTGAATGTGTTTCAAGACATCCAACATCTACTCTTCCTTAATATTAACACGAATATCTGTTCGCAATCTTACCATCTCCAATACCAATGCGAAGTACTCATTAAGGTCCTCACCAACGTCCTCTGGCTCCATGTATACACTTCCTCCTTTCTCCTTGAATGGATCTACCTTTTCCCTAACTACTGTCTTGCCTTGGGATTCTCCTTAATCCTATTTGCCAAGGACATTTCGTGATCCCTTTTTAGCCCTCCTAATTCCTTGTTTAAGATCTTTCCTGCTTCCTTTTTAATCTACAAGGACCTTATTTGATTCCAGTTTCCTAAATCTGACACATGCTTCCTTTAACTTTTTTTCTTTACTTTCAATATTTTCTATCATCAAGGGTTCTCAAATCTTGCCATCCTTATCTTTCGTCCTCACAGGAATATGCTCATCTTCAACTTTTTCAATGGGCCTTTAAAGAACTCCCACGTCAAATGTGGATTTACTCTCAAACAGTTTCCCCCCAGTCTAATTTTTCCAGTTGCTACCCCATACTGTTGTAATTAACCTTCCTCTAATTTAGCACTACCACCCGTGGACCAGTCTTATCCATTACCATCTTAAAACTTATCAAATTATGATCGCTGTTCCCAAAATGCTCCCCCACTAAAACTTCAACCACTTGTCCAGGCTCATTCCCCAGTACAAGGTTTAGCATGGCCCTTCCTTCGTTGGACACATTGTTTCAAGAAACCTTCCTGGATACACCATTCTGCCCCATCTAATCCCCTGGCATTAAGGGAGTCTTAGTTAACGCTGGGCAAGTTAAAATCACACACTACATCAACCCTGTTGTTGTTAGATCTTTCCATGATCTGCTTACACACCTGTTCCTCTATCTCTCACTGGCTATTGAAAGGTCTATAGTGTAGCCCCATCAAAGTGATTGCACCTTTCTCATTCCTGAGCTCTACTCATAAGGCCTTGCTGGATAAGCCCTCCAGGATGTCCTCTCTTAGTGTGGCTATGACATGCTCTTTCATTGGTAACCCAACTCCCCCACCCCTATGGATCACGCCTGAAACCCTGAAACGTTGAGCTGCTGGTGCTGCCCTTCTCTCAGCCAGGTTTCTGTTGTGGCTACAACATTGTAGTCACATGTACTTAGCTGAAAACGTGTTGCTGGAAAAGCGCAGCAGGTCAGGCAGCATCCAAGGAACAGGAGAATCGACGTTTCGGGCATCAGCCCTTCTTCAGGAATGAGGAAATTCACTTTCCTCATTCCTGAAGAAGGGCTGATGCCCGAAACGTCGATTCTCCTGCTCCTTGGATGCAGCCTGACCTGCTGCGCTTTTCCAGCAACACATTTTCAGCTCTGATCTCCAGCATCTGCAGTCTTCACTTTCTCCTTATTACATGTACTTATCCAGGTACTAAACTTATCTGCCTTTCCTGTTATAATCCTTGCATCAAAATAAATACAGTTCGGACTGCCAGTCCCACTATGTTCTGGCCTTGTCTGTTTTTCCCGATAGACTTTTTTGACTTAACCTCTGCCTTCTCCTGAATCACCCCACGAGCTGACCTCCTGCTCTGATCCCCACCTCCCTGCCATACTGGTTTAAACCCAATGGCAATGGCAAACCTCCCTTCAAACCAACTGCAGGAGTATTTACCCTCTACTCTTACTGTAGTGCAAAGCCACTGAGTGCCGTGTGTAGCAAGAGTCACGTTTCCAGTGAGTCAGATTCACCCTTTTCACTGCAGGCCACACATAACCATTTAGCTCATTAATTCCTCAAGTCAGTTCACTTGATTACATCAGGAGACCTCAATGCTCAACACAAATTCATGTTAATTATAATTACATCTTATTTCAACAAATGGTGAGAGTCAAGTCAATTGTAACCATTTTACTTCTGATTATGTAGCTGATGGCACAGTGAGGATGGGTGGGTTGGGGGAAGGGGACATTTCTAATTCCAGCTACTACACAGAAGAGTCAGATCAAGAGAGTGAGAAAAGTGAGAATGTTTTTAGAGCACTTGTTGCCGCTGAAGTCAAATTTTGCCCTCCCTCATTATGGAGGGTCAATTTATTTTGTACTTTCAATGTACAATAAAAGGGAGAGGCAATGGTATTAGTCCTTCCTTTTACATGCAAGTACTGCACCATCAGAATCATAGAAATAGGACCCCTAAAGGGTGGAAGCAGGCCACTCAGCCCATCAAGTCCACATTGACCCTCTGAAGGGCATCCCACCCAGACTCAACCCCCTCTACCCTATAACTCTGCATTTCCCCTGACTCTTTCACCTAGCCTGCACATCCCTAGACACTATGAGTAATTCCCCATGGCCAATCCACCTAACCTGCACATCTCTGGACTGTGGGAAGGAGCCAGAGCTGTGGGGGGGGGGGTGGAAATGTGAAAACTCCACACAGATAGTCACTGAAGGTGGAATCGAACCCGGGTCCCTGTCACTGTGAGGCAGCAGTGCTAACCACTGAGCCACCAAACTCGGTTGTCATCTGCTTTGACAGGCAGGTGTGTTAGGGAAATCACATTTGACAATGCCTGTGAGTTTTGTTGAACACAATCAATATCTCAGTGAATATTGCATACATGACTCCACAGTGTTGGCTCAGGCTAAAACTGAATCCACAACACAAAGTGCCAACAGTCGTAATGCCTGGCCTTTATGATCCTATTTTCTTGAAGAGGACCAATACTGAGATAGAATGGGAGTAATTGGAACCAAGAAATATCTCGAGGGATCGGATAGGTTTGTGTGCAATTCCATTGGGAATTGAACAGTGACTGGGTGGGCGGGGGAGGGGTTGGTAGTGAGGCAGTGTCCCAAATTGGGAGGTTTCCTCACGGATGAGGTCAGCAAAATTTACCCCCAACACGTCAACCCTGAGGTGAACTGTCCTGATTTGGGAACAGCCTTCGGTGATCAGGAACATTGACAAGGTGATGCTTTGTTAGCGTGAGGAAGATGTTTGCTGCCATTTGAGAATATCTCCTGACAGCGTTTGGTGTCCGGATTATAATGCAAGATGACTATGAAGGCCAGGTTTGAGAGGATTTGCGGTTTTTAATCGCATTAATGAATTTCCCCTCTGTAACATGTTGCACTGAGCGTTTGGCACCGATGGAGAAGTTACACTGAGTAGAGAGAGTTTGAAACACAGCTATGGCTTGTGGGAAAACAAAAGGATTCTGACAGATACTGGTTAATTGAAAAAAGTTGATCCCAGGCAATTTTAATTATAGAAGCCTTGTGGACGGGTCCTGTCAATGTAAGGAATGGAAATTAAATAAAAGCAAGGCAGGCTATAAAATAACTGAGCCTATCTCATGATAATTTCACCCAAAACAATAAGAGTGAAATATTAGATCTATCTTTGCCTCAAAGGCAGTGCATCAATTTTGCAGAAAATGTCCAGCCCAGAAATTATACTGTTCAAGATTAATATCAGCTGCATGCCTGTATGAAATCTCCTTCTTTACCACAGGAATTTGTCCTTTTACAATGACAGGCTCTTTTAAGAATAGTGACCGAAGTATTCTAATGCTAACATGCCACTGAATTTTGTCACTGAATTTGTCAACTTGGTAAATTATGGACTAGTAATCTATAACATTTTATTGGCTAATTTAAGACCTTTGAGCTCTGGGGTTCAGAGAGAAAATAGAGTTAAGAGTGGGCTGAGACATTGAACTAAAGGTCACAAACATAAAAGGGTATCCAGAAGTTAATTGCCTGGACATTAACTTTCATCATTTAGTATCTATAACTGACATTGAGAACTTCAGCCATCTCGACATGGGGGGAGTTAGAATGGACAGTTCTTTTCCAGAAGCATTGCTGAAGCAAAGTCTTAAATCCAAAACTTATAGAAAGAGGAGGATTGAAAAGCCCCCTCCCCAGCTATATCAGGGAATAACAGGAGAAATATAATAATGGATTACCAACACTGTTCGTAAAACAATGATTCTCTCATTGTGGCCATCGTGTGTTTGAAACATCAAAGTCTATTACATCTCAAAAAGACACCAACAAGTGCAGGGCGCGCACACACACACACACACATACACACACACACACACACACACACACACACATACATACACACACACACACACACACACACACACACGTACACATACACACACACAAACACACACACACACGTACACATACACACACACACATACACACACACAAACACACACACACATACACATACACACACACACATACATACACACACACACACAAACACATTCACTCACACACACACACACAAACACACACACACACGTACACATACACACACACACATACATACACACACACACATACACACACACACACACACACATATACCTACACACACACACACAAACACACTCACTCACACACACACACACACACACAAACACACACACACACAAACACACACACACATACACACACACACACATACACACACACACAAACACACACACACCTACACACACACCTATACCAACACGCACACACACACCAACACACACACACCCCTACGCACACACCCATGCCAACACGCACACACACACCAACACATAAACACACACACACACAAACACACACACACTTACACACACACACAAACACACACACACACAAACACACGCACACTCCCCACACACACATACACACACACACAAACACAAATACACACACCCCGACACACACAAATACATAAACACATGCACATGTACACACACAAACACACATACGCACACATGCAAAACACAAACACACACACACCAACACACACACACACACCGACACACACACACCCCCTGACACACATACACTGACATACACACATACACACCCACACCGACATACACACACACACCCACACACTCACACACACAGCCTGACACACATACACCCCAACACATACACACAGCCCAACACACACACGACATACACACACACACACTCACACACACACACCGACATACACACACACCCACGCTCATACACACACACAGCCCAACACACACACACAGCCTGACACATACACCCCCCGACACACACACACCGACATACACACACCCATACACACACACCAGCATACACACACACCCACACACATACACACACACAGCCCAACACACACACAGCCTGACACACACACACACACAGCCTGACACACACACTCCCCGACACACACACACAGCCTGACACACACACAACCCGACACACACACAACCCGACACACACCCACACACCCCGACACACACACACACAGACAGACCAACACACACCTGACACACACACACACCGCGACATACAGAGACACCACTACACACACACACACCCAGGCACACACCCCGACACACACACACTGCCCGACACACACACATCCCGACACACACACACACCCACACCGAAACACCTACACACACACCCATACCAACACGCATACACACACACACCACGACACACACACACACACCCCGACACACACACACCCACACACACCCGACACACACACACCCCGACACACACCACAACACACACACACCCCGACACACACACCCCGCCACACACACACATGCACACACCCACACACACACCCACACACACCCATCAATACACACGCACACCGCGACACACACACACCCCGCACCACACACACCGCGACATACACACACAGCCCGACACACACGCACACACAGCCCGACACACACACCCTGACACACACACACCCACACACACACACACACCCACACACACACACCACGATACACACACACCCCGACACACACACACAATGCGACAAACACACACACCCCGACACACATACCCACAAACCCTGACACACACACACACACACACACACAGCCCGACATACACACACACACACCCCGACACACACACACACTCACAGCCCGCCACTCATACCCCGACACACACACATACCCCGACACACACACACACCAACACACACACACCAACACACACACACACACCGACACACACGCCACGACACACACACCGCGACTCACGCACACAGCCCGATCCACACACTAACCCCGACACACTCACACCCCGACATACACACCCACACACCCCAACACACACAAACACAGCCCGACACACACACCCCGACACACACACACCCCGACACACACACACACCGACATACACACCCACACCCCAACACACACACACACAGCCCGACACACACACCTCGACACACACACACTCACCCTGACACACAAACACACCCCAACACACACACCCCGAGACACACACACCCACACCCCGACACATACACACACACACACACACACACAGCCCGACACACACACACCCTGACACACACACACACCCCGACACACACACCCTGACACACACACACCCCGACACACACACACCCTGACACACACACACCCCGACACACACACCTACACCCTGACACACCCCGAGACACACACACACCCCGCGCCACACACACCGCGACATACACACACAGCCCGACACACACGCACACACACCCCGACACACACACCCTGACACACACACACACACCCTAACACACACACACCCCGACACACACACCTACACCCTGACACACCCCGAGACACACACACACAGCCTGACACACACACACACACACACACAGCCTGATATGCACTCACCCCGACACACACACACAGCCCGACACACACACACCCCGACACACACACATACACCCCGACACACACACACCCCGACACACACACACCAACGCAAACACACACACCGCAACACACACACAAACCGACACACACTCACACACACACACACCCCGACACACACACACACACACACACACACACACACAGCCTGACACACATACACCCCAACACACACACTCACATACCTCGACACACACACACCCCGACACACACACACACACAGCCCGACACACACAGCCCGACACACACACCAACACACACCCACACACCCCGACACACACCAATACACACACACCCTGAACACACACCGCGACACGCACACACACGCCCCGACACACACACACATACACTGACACACCCTGACACATACACACTGACATACATAGCAACACACAAACACACACCCCGACAGAGACACACACACCCCGACACACACACACACACACCCACACACACACACCCACACACACACACCCACCCCGAATCACACACACACAGCCCGACACACACACCCCAACATATACACCCACACACACACACACACACACAAACACACTGACATACACGCACACACACATACCCCGACACACACACAACAACACACACACACACCGGCACACCGACACACACACACCATGACACACACCACGACACACACCGCAACTCACGCACACAGCCCGACCCACACACCCTGACACATACACACCGACACACCCACACCCCGACACACACACAGCCCGACACACACACCCTGACACACAAACACACACACACCCTGACACACAAACACACCCCAACACACACACCCGGAGACACACACACACACACACACGCATGCACAGCCTGACACACACACACACACACACCCTGACACACAAACACACACACACCCTGACACACAAACACACCCCAACACGCACACCCGGAGACACACACACACACAGCCCGACACACATACACTCCAACACACACACACACCCACACACACACCCCCCGACACACACACACACCCCGACACACACATACAGACCGATACACACACCCCCCCAACACATACACACATACAGCCCGACACACACACCCTGACACACACCCACACACCCCAACGCACACACACACACAGCCCGATACACATACAGCCCAACACACACACACACCCACACACACACACCCCGACACACACACACACACACACCCCGACACACACACACACACCCCGACACACACACACACACCCCGACACACACACACAGCCCGACACACACACACCCCGACACACACCCACACACCCCGACACACACACACACACACACACACACACACACCCCGACACACACACACATACACCGACACTCCCCGACACACACACACTGACATACATACCAACACACACACACACCCCGACAAAGACACACACACCCCGACACACACCCACCCACACACACACCCCGACACACACACACACCCCGACACACCCACGCACCCCGACACACATGCACACACACAGCCCAACACACACACACACACACAGCTGGACACACACTCACCCCGACACGCACCCATGCATCCTGACAGACACACACACACACTCCAACACACACACACCCACACACATCCTGACACACAGACACACACACACCCCGAAACACACACACCCACACACACACCCCGTCACACACACACACTCACACACCCCGACATACACACCCACACACACACTGACACACACACACACCCCGACATACACACACACACACCCCGACACACACATGCACTCTCACAGCCCGACATTCACACCCCGACACACACACACATACCCCGACACACACACACCAACACACACACACGCCGACACACACCACGACATACACACCGCGCCTCACGCACACAGCCCGACCCACACACTAACCCCGACACACACAAACACCCCGACATACACACCCACACACTCCAACACACAGCCCGACACACACAGCCCGACACACACAGCCCGACACACACACACACCGACATACACACCCACACCCCGATACACACACATACACACAGCCCAACACACACACCTCGACACACACACACACACCCTGACACACAAACACACCCCAACACACACGCACCCCGAGACACACACACACACACACACAGCCTGACACACGCACACACAGCCCGACACACACGCACACACAGCCCGACACACACTCACCCCAACATACACACACACAGCCCGACACACACGCACACACAGCCCGACACACATACACCCCAACACACACACACTCCCCGACACACACACCCCGACACATACACACCGACACACCCACACCCCGACACACACACAGCCCGACACACACACCTCGACACACACACACACCCTGACACACAAACACACACACACCCTGACACACAAACACACCCCAACACACACACCCGGAGACACACACACACACACACACACACACACAGCCCGACATACACTCACCCCGGCACACACCCACACACACACACCCCGACAGACACACACACAGCCCGACACACATACACTCCAACACACACACACCCACACACACACACCCCGACACACACACACACACACACAATGACACACACATACAGGCCGATACACACACACATACCGACACATACACACACACACAGCCCGACACACACACACCCCAACACACACACACACACACACCCCGACACACACACACACACCCCGACACACACATACAGCCCGATACACACACACACCCCGACACACACCCTGACACACACCCACACACCTCGACACACACACACACATCCTACACACACACCAAAACACACACACCCTGAACACACACCGCGACACACACACACCCCGACACACACACACATACACCAACACACCCCGACACACACACACTGACATACATGCCAACACACACACACCCCGACACACATATACACAGCCAGACACACACACACACAGCCCGACACACCCACGCACCCCGGCACGCACCAACACACACATACACCCCGACACACATGCACACACACAGCCCAACACACACACACACACACACAGCTGGACACACACTCACCCTGACACACACCCACGCATCCTGACAAACAGACACACACACACCCACACACACAAACGAACACACATCCTGACACACAGACACACACACACACACCCCGACACACACACACACCGACATACACACACACACCCCGACACACACACGCACACTCACAGCCCGACACTCACACCCCGACACACACACACACAAACCCCGACACACACACACACACACACACACACACACACACACACACAGCCGGACACACACTCACTCCGACACACACACACACATCCTGACAAACAGACACACACACACACCCCGACACACACACCGACACACACACACACATCCTGACACACAGACACACACACACCCCAAAACACACACACCCACATACACACACCCCGTCTCACACACACACACACACCCCTCGACATACACACCCACACACACACCGACACACACACACACCGTCACACACACACACCCCACGACATACACACCCACACACACACACCGACACACACACGCACACTCACAGCCCGACACTCACACCCCGACACACACACACATACCCCGACACACACACACACACCACGGCACACACACCGCGAGTCACGCACACGGCCCGACCCACACACTAACCCCGACACACACACGCCCCGACATACACACCCACACACTCCAACACACACACATACACACAGCCCGACACACACACCCCGACACACACACACACCGACATACACACCCACACCCCGACACACACTCACACACACATACACACAGCCCAACACACACACCTCGACACACACACACACACACACACCCTGACACACAAACACACCCCAACACACACGCACCCCGAGACACACACACACACACACACAGCCTGACACATGCACACACAGCCCGACACACACTCACCCCAACATACACACACACAGCCCGACACCCACACACCCGACACACACCCACACACCCCGACACACACACACCCCGACACACACACCTACACCCCGACACACACACCTACACACCCGACACACACATACTTCGCGACACACACACACACACAGCCCGACACACACACACCCCGACAAACACTCACACCCTGACACCCCGACACACACACACCCCGACACACACACCTACACCCCGACACACACACCTACACACCCCGAAACACACATACTTCGCGACACACACACACACACAGCCCGACACACACACACCCCGACAAACACTCACACCCTGACACCCCGACACACACACATCCCGACACACACACACAGCCCGACACACACTCACCCCATCCCACATGCCCACATACCCCGACACACACACACACACACCATGACACACACACACCCCGACACACACACACAGCCTGACACACACACACCCTGACACACACACATCCACACACACACACTAACACACACACCGCGACACACACACACACCGCGACACACACACACACCGTGACACACACACTGCGACATACACACACAGCCCGACACACACTCACCCCAACCCACCTGCCCCCATACCCCGACACACACACACACACACACAGTCCGACACACACACCCTGACACACACACACCCACACACACACCCACACACACACCCCGATACTCACACACTATGACACACACACACAACGTGACAAACACACACACACCGACACACACACACACACACACACTGCAACATACACACACAGCCTGACACACACACACCGACACACACACCCACAAACCCCGACACACACACACACACAGCCCGACACACACACCCCGACACACACACACACACCGGCACACACACCCCGACACTCACACACACACAGCCCGACACACACACACCCCGACACACACCAACACACACACACACACCCAAACACACACCGCGACACACACACACACCCCGATACACACACACATACACCGACACACACACACTGACATACATACCAACACTCACACACCCCGACAGAAACACACACACCCCGACACACACTCACACACACACACCCCGACACACACACAACGCGACAAACACACGCACCCCGACACACACTCACACACACACACACCCCGACACACACACAACGCGACAAACACACACACTGCGACACACACACCCCGACACATACACACATCCTGACACACACACACACCAATATACACACACACACACACACACACCGACACACACACACACACACCCCGACATACACACACACACACACCCCGACACACACACACTCACAGCCCGACACTCACACCCCGACACACACACACATACCCCGACACACACACACACACACCAACACACACACACCGACACACACACACACCACGACACACACACCGCGACACTCACACACACCGACATACACACCCACACCCCGACACACACACACAGCCCAACACACACACCTCGACACACACACACCCTGACACACACACACACCAACACACACGCACCCCGAGACACACACACATACACACACAACCTGACACACACACACACCCTGACACACACACACACCCCAACACACACGCACCCCAAGACACACACACATACACACACAGCCTGACACACACACACACAGCCCGACATACACACCCTGACACACACACCCACACACACACACACCCACACACACACACCAACACACACACACCCCGATACACACACACCCCGACACACACACAACGCGACAAACACACACACCCCGAAACACACACACACACACACTGCGACACACACACCCCGACACACACACACCCCGACATACACACCCACACACACACACACACACACACCCCGACATACACACACACACAGACACACACTGCGACACACACACCCCGACACACCCACACATCCCGACACACACACCCACCCACACACACACACACAGCCTGACACACACACCTCGACACACACACACACACACCCTGACACACAAACATACCCCAACACACACGCACCCCGAGACAGACACACACACACACAGAGCCTGACACACACACACACACAGCCCGACACACACTCACCCCAACACACACACACACAGCCCAACACACACACACACACCCCGACACACACCCAAACCCCCCAAACACACACACACAGCCCGACACACACTCATCCCAACATACACACACACAGCCTGACACACACACACCCCGACACACACACACATCCCGACAGACACATACCCCGACACACACACCTACACCCCGACACACACACCTACACACCCCGACACACACACACACCGCGACACACACACACACACCATGACACACACACACCACGACGCAAACACACACACCGCGACACACATACACAGCCCAACACACACACACCCCGACACACACTCACACACACACACACCCTGACACACACACAGACTGACACACACACACCCTGACACACACACATCCACACACACACACACCGCGACACACACACACACCCCGATACACACACACCCCGACACACACACGCGCGACAAACACACAAACCCCGAAACACACACACTGCGACACACACCCCCCGACACACACACACATCCCGACACACACACACACACCGACATACACACCCACACACACTCACACACACACACACCCCGACACACACGCACAGACTGACACACACACACCCTGACACACACAGATCCACACACACACCAACACACACACACACCCCGATACACACACACCCCGACACACACACAACGCGACAAACACACAAACCCCGAAACACACACACACACTGCGACACACACACCCCGACACACACACACATCCCGACACACACACACACCCCGACATACACACCCACACACACACCCCGACACACACACACACATCCCGACACACACACACCCCGACATACACACCCACACACATCCCGACACACACACACACAGCCCAACATACACACACCCCAACACACACACACACACCGACACACACCAACACACAAACACCCCGAACACACACACCCCGACACACACACACAGCCCGACACACACACACATACACACCCCGACACACAGACACACACACACCCCGAAACACACACACACGGACACACACAGACTGACAGACATACACACACACACAGACACACACACACACACACACAGACACAGACACACACACACACAAACCCCGACACACATGCACACACACCCCGACACACACACACACGCACACACTGACACACACACACGCCGACACACACACTCACCCCCACACACCCTGACACACACACACACCCGACACGCGCACACCCCGACACACACACACCCCCACACACCCCGACACACACACTCACCCTCACACACCCCGACACACACACCCGACACACACACACCCGGGGACACACACCCCCCCACACACATACACCCCCCCCACACCCCGACACACACACCTCCACACACCCTGACACACACACCCCCACACACCCCGACACACACACACACCCACATCCACACACACACACCCACACACTCCAACACACACCGACACACACACACACCCACACACACCCTGACACACACACACCCTGACACACACAGACACACACACACCCCAACACCCACACACACCCCAACACACAGACACACACACCGATACACACAGACACAGACACACAAACACACACCCCGACACCCACACACACCCCGACACACACAGACACACACAGACACAGACACACACAGACACACAAACACACACCTCGACACACACAAAGATACACCCCGACACACACAAACGCACACCCCAACACACACACACCCTGTCACACACACACAGACGCACATACACAGACACACACAGACATATACACAGACACACACACCATGACACACACACATACACATACACCCCGATACACACACACAGACATACACACACCCCCCAACATACACACAGACACAAACAGACACACACAGACAGACACATACAGACACACACAGACACAAACAGACACACACAGACAGACACAGACAGACACAAACAGACACACACAGACAGACACATACAGACACACACAGACACACACAGATACAGACAGACACAGACACAGACTCCCCGACACACACACACAGACACCTTTCAGTCTCTGAACCATGTACACCTTTACCTTCCTTTGCATTAGACTTATATTTCCATTTAACTTTGTTTGCGTGTGTGATATGGTTGACGATGTTTAAAAATTACTTTTACCCTGGTTTAACAGCCAATCAATTTACTCTTCCTGTGATTTGATAACATCTCATTGATTGGCTTCGGAGCAAAAAAACAGTTAACTAGTTAATTGGAAGGAGGGAGAGCCTCAAACCAAGAAAGGAACATAAACTCTTGTGAAAAGCCGACAGGGTTGAACAGTGAGAAATTAGTTCACCCCTTTTCAGTTGGTTGGAATGATTTTTTGCAACACAATTCCATCTAATCATGTTTTTAAAAAATGGGCCCACTGCCAAGTATGTGGGATATCGGAATTTGAAAAGTGATTCAAAACATTCCAGAGCCCTAGGAATAATAACTAAAAATGATTAGTAAAATTGAAGGAACCATTACTTCAGAGACTCAAGTTGATAATAGCAATGGTATGTTGAAGTCCTTGGAGCTTGATTGAACACTTTCTTACAGCCGATAAGTGCAAATCATGAAACACCATTCAGACCGACCACTTGTGAAGGACTCATTGCTTTGCTTTGCTGTGGTCATGTTCCCACAGCACCAGACAACTGCATCGGAGGGCTACACGTTCCATCAGCAGTAAAAGAGCAGTGCAGTCAATTATCAGTTACAAGGAGAAAACGGAGTGGCAGAAACAATTTAAATCAAACCCCAACGCCTCCTATGGGATGAACTGGATATTAATCATAATCTGAGCAGTTCTTCAAAGACTAAAAGAGTGGTTTAATGACAGATAGAGTGATGCTTACAACAGTTTGAAACACATCCCCAAACTAATTTAACTTAAATTAGTAAGTGGTTGGTTGAGAAACTCTTTCATTGGGGTTTGAAAGTGAAATATCAGTCTATTTTCCCCCAAAAGACTACTCCAAATATTTTCCAGCAGAGAGTGCAGTTCAAATCTCATTTATTCTATGTGTTTAAATTGTATTTGACGGCTTTTTTGGGGATTATCTCTTCATTGTCAGCAACATTTTTTTTCTTTTCTTTCTTCACACATTCTTTTTTGTCTTGTCTAGAGTTCGAGCTACATTGTGGAAAATAAAGTTATGCTGTTGAGAGTTTGTGAAAGCTTAGCTAACAGATACCTCGTACACTCAGCTCTAGGGAACTGGGACTTAGATTGTTGCCAAATTGATGACATGGGGAGATGACTGACATAACTGGTGAAAGGATGGGGAAGACTGTTTCGAGGGAGACCTCATAACAGATTAAATGTTTTCTTATTGGCTCTGAATAACAACACAAAAATAATATTTTGTTTGCTGTCAGCAAATACATGGAAAATAGACCACCTGGCTGGCCCCAGTCTCAGACACATTTCCACCCCAGATCCAACTTTTAAGTTAAATGCAACTCCCCTTGGAGTATGGGAGGGAAGCTTTCACCTTTTAATGTCTTACTCAGAGCTTCATACAGCAATGACCGAGAAATGTATTAGCTGCAATGTAATTATGTCTTCATTTGCCTTTTGCTAAAATATCTCTAAAAAACCATTTACTGCCTTTCAATCATAATTCCTCATCCTCAGGAGTTGAGGTGACTCTAATTCTCATGCCATCACTGGGTCAGACTGTGTGCCTGATTATGAACCCTGGTTCACTATAACCAAGTTCCATGGTTTCTTGACCCAACCCAACACACGGGCACAGCCAAACCAGTTCCACCTACATATGATCTCCATTAGCAGCTTTTTCTCCCTCCCCATCCCTTTGTCTACCTAGCTCTCCTTCTCTTCCTCTGGTCTCCATCACCACCTATTACTTATTCCTTTACCCACCCGCGCCATCTACCCAACTCCCCCACCTCCCACCCCATCGTCAGCATATGTACCATCTTGTCCTAGCTACTATGAGCTCACTGTAGACAGGCAGGAGGCTGGGGGAACACAGCAAGGCAGGCGGCATCAGGAGGGACAGGCAGGAGGCTGGGGGAACACAGCAAGGCAGGCGGCATCAGGAGGGACAGGCAGGAGGCAGGGGGAACACAGCAAGGCAGGCAGCATCAGGAGGTAGAGAAGTCGACATTTCAGGTGTAACCCTTCTTCAGGGCTGAAACGTTGACTTCTCCACCTCCTGATGCTGCCTGCCTTGCTGTGTCCCCCTCCCTCCTGATGCTGCCTGCCTTGCTGTGTTCTTCCAGCCTCCTGATGCTGCCTGCCTTGCTGTGTTCCCCCAGCCTCCTGCCTGTCCTTCCTGATGCTGCCTGCCTTTCTGTGTTCCCCCAGCCTCCTGCCTGTACCTCTTGATACTGCCTGCCTTGCTGTGTTCCCCCAGCCTCCTGCCTGTCCCTCCTGATGCTGCCTGCCTTGCTGTGTTCCCCCAGCCTCCTGCCTGTCCCTCCTGATGCTGCCTGCCTTGCTGTGTTCTTCCAGCCTCCTGCCTGTACCTCTTGATACTGCCTGCCTTGCTGTGTTCCCCCAGCCTCCTGCCTGTACCTCTTGATGCTGCCTGCCTTGCTGTGTTCTCCCAGCCTCCTGCCTGTCCCTCCTGATGCTGCCTGCCTTGCTGTGTTCCCCCAGCCTCCTGCCTGTCCCTCCTGATGCTGCCTGCCTTGCTGTGTTCCCCCAGCCTCCTGCCTGTCCCTCCTGATGCTGCCTGCCTTGCTGTGTTCCCCCAGCCTCCTGCCTGTCCCTCCTGATGCTGCCTGCCTTGCTGTGTGTCCCCCAGCCTCCTGCCTGTCCCTCCTGATGCTGCCTGCCTTGCTGTGTTCCCCCAGCCTCCTGCCTGTACCTCTTGATGCTGCCTGCCTTGCTGTGATCCCCCAGCCTCCTGCCTGTCCCTCCTGATGCTGCCTGCCTTGCTGTGTTCCCCCAGCCTCCTGCCTGTCCCTCCTGATGCTGCCTGCCTTGCTGTGTTCCCCCAGCCTCCTGCTTATCCACCTTGAATTCCAGCATCCGCAGTTTGTTTTGTCTCTAACTATGAGTTCATTGGATCTGAAACGAGCTTTATCTCCATAGATACTGCCAGGCCTGCTACGTTTCTCCAGTAGTTTCTGCTTTTTTTTTTAAGAGTGAACCTTGGCACTGCCCGCACCACTGGCACCTTTCCACACCTCTCCCTGCCACCACTCCTGATTAAGGCAACCACTTGAGTGCTATCCAATGCCTGTTTCTTGCTGAATAGAATAGAGTAGGATGATTGAATCCCGACAGTGCGGGAAGAGGCCATTTGGTCCATCAGGTCTGCGTCGACCCTCTGAAAAGCCATCCTAACCCAGCCCTGCCTCCACCCTAGCCCTGTGACCCTGCATTAACTGTGACTAGCCTACACACCCCGGACACTATGGGCAATTTAGCACAGTTGAGAGCAGGTCAGGCAGCATCCGAGGTGCAGGAAAATTGACGTTTCGGACCGGAGCCCATAATCAGCAATTTACCACCGCCAATCCGCCTAATCTGCACAACGTTGGAGATGGCACCAACCTTTGGGGCACCTGAACTCAACAGGGCAATTGTGCCCCAGTTTTGGACTTTCTGGTTAAGAGCTGTTGACAAAATGAACATGCACAATTGTTTTAGGATAGATAAACAGATCCCTCACCCCCTCCCAACCCACTGGCTCTCACTTGTAAATGGCGTTCGGAAAATATCGCCCACCCCTTTTGCAATCAAAACAATCACTCGCAATTGTCAAATATTTCTCCTGAAAAGAGGTGAGAAAGAAGAGAGAGATACAAAACGAGCTGGAAATTGAGGCAGAACAGCACACCCACAATTGTAATGTATAATAGGGCCTTTAGATTGAAGAAAATAAATACCCAAAGGTGTTAAACAAAGATGGAATCAGAGATAATCAGCGAGAAACCGCAATCGGCAATTCTGTCCTTACTGCAGAATGAAGTTAAACAAATAGTCAATCAGGTCTAATACACCATGGCTACTTTCACATCCAGAAAACTGCACGAGCGTTATTTTCCATCAACTATAAATATGTGTCCTCTGAGATTGGACAAAAGTTCATTAGAGCCCAATTCTTTTTGTTAAATCTTTCATTTGCTTTTTGTGGCTTTTGAAAATGGTGGCTCTTTCACAGAGTGACTATTACAAGTATTAATAATGTGGAACCATTGCACACAATCAGAGACATGTTTCTCTCCTCAGCATCGAATATTCCCGTACTTTACACAAATTGGACTTTTCACGGTGTTCCATCGCCTTACTTGAGCAGTTGTGTACAGCTACACCATATTGTATGATCATCTTATTAACAGCAGTGATGTTGTCAGGATTGCTCAAATCCACAAAGCTGACAACTTACGTTTACATTGTGTCTTCATTATAATGTCATGATGATAGTTTAGATCTCCGAAGCACTGTGGACATATTTTAACTTTTAATTTCAAACTGTATTTATTAAAACATGACGACTGTAGGAGGAAAGTGACTGCAGACATACATAGGACATTATAGCGCAGTATAGGCCCTTCGATCCTCAATGTTGCACCGATCTGTGAAATTAATCTGATGCTCATCGAATCATTATCATCCATAAGCATGTCCAATGCCCTTAACATTGGTGAGTCTACTACTGTTGCAGGCAGGCCATTCCACACCCCTACTACTCTCTGAGTAAAGAAACTACCCCTGAAATCTGTCCTATATCTATCACCCATTCATTTAAAGCGATGTCTCCTCGTGTTAGTTTTCACCATTCAAGGAAAAAAGGCTCTCACTACCTAACCCTCTGATTATCTTATACATCTCCATTTAGTCACCTCTTAACCTTCTTCTCTCCAGTTCCCTCAGCCTTTCCTCGTCAAACTTTCCTTCCAGACCAGGAAACATCCTGGTAAATCTTCTCTGAACCCTTTCCAAAGCTTCCACATCCATCTTATGTGGTGACCAGAACTGTACGCAATACTCCAGGTGTGGCCGCACCAGTGTCGAGTACTATATATTGTGTACTATCTCGCAAAGAACTGTGTGGAACCCATGGATTATTTAAAACAGAGGCAGAGACATAATGAGGGAGATATAATGAAGGAGCTATCTCTTTTGCCCCCTCCCCTCAGAAGAAATTCGCCTCCTGCACTCAATTTTTATTTTTCACCCTTTCAGGAAAATACCAAAGAAGGTGGCAAAGAAACAGCTACAACCATGGGCTGTGTGTACTGGTGGGCTATAGTGTATTAGTGATCTGAGGTTCATGTAGACTTGCTTGGGTTTGGAGAGCTAGTGTTCTGTGAAGATCACAATGGGAGAACTAGCCAGAAGCTAACCTTGTAATGCAGGTAAAAGGAGTCCCTCTCTCTCTTTCTCTGTAAATGCCAGAAGACAACCAGCCAACAAACCAGCTCAAAGGAAACTCTTCACAAGTGACTTAGAGCGATCGAGTTTTTTTTAACTTTTGTCTTTTCTTAGACTCACTTGTCATTTTTAATCTGTGTGTAATTGTGTTGAGTTATTTGTTCTTATGCCTAATAATTAATAAACTTGCTTTTTAGAATTCAAGAAGTTCTTCTTAATTTGGCTCCCTGTTAAATGTACGTTTTTGATGTTCTGAGAAAAATGTATCTCTAGTGATTATAATGAGCTCAGCCAAATAAAACTCATAGAACAAGGGTTTCCTGAGTGAGGCTGTTAACCTGTTCCAATCAGGAAGCCTGGCTGACAGAAATTAAATTAGATTACTTACAGTGTGGAAACAGGCCCTTCGGCCCAACAAGTCCACACTGACCCTCTAAAAAGCAACCCATCCAGACCCATTGCCCTACATTTACTCCTTCGCCTAACACTACGGGCAATTTAGCATGGCTAATTCATCTAACCTGCACATCTTTGGACTGTGGGAGGAAACCCACGCAGACACGGGGAGGAAACTCCACACAGATAGTTGCCCGAGGCGGGAATCGAACCCAGGTCTCTGGCACTGGGAGGCAACACTGCTAACCACTGAGCCACCGTGCTCCCCTAAACAGGAGTGTTAGGAGTTCTGCTCACCCTGAGAGCTGGCTCTGAGGGATCTGGATCAGTGTCAAAAACTCTCCACATATAATAAAGCGTGAGCTGGTGATGGAATATTGGAGTTATAGGATCCATAAGGGAGGGGGAAGCTTCCTGAATTAACATTGTGACCAACCAAAGGGGAGGGAATCAGTTTGTCCCTCCTCACCCAGGAACTTAGCAATTTTGGTTGAGTTGTCTGGAATTGTAGTGTCTTGTGGATCCTCACATAGGGTCTGGTCATGACACCAATAGAGTGTACCAAACAACATATCAGGATCATTGTAAAACAAAGCCACATAAGGAAGTATTAGCTTAGATGACCAGGAGTGTCGTAAAGGAGATGCTAGAGTTAGAGGACGACAGATAGTTCAGAGGCCTGTGGGACAAAACCATGGAGGGATTTGAACACAGTAACTCCTACTCCCTTTAGTTAGAACGTGTTAGTAGCCAAAGTAGATTAGATTAGATTGCTGACAGTGTGGAAACAGGCCCTTTGGCCCCACAAGTCCACACCGCCCCGCCGAAGCGCAACCCACCCATACCCCTACATCTACCCCTTACCTAACACTACGGGCAATTTAGCATGGCCAATTCACTGGAGCACCCGGAGGAAACCCACACAGACATGGGGAGAACGTGCAAACTCCACACAGTCAGTCGCCTGAGGCGGGAATTGAACCCGGGTCTCTGGCGCTGTGAGATAGCAGTGCTAACCACTGTGCCACCGTGCCGCCCACTAAGTACAAGTCAGTTTTCCGTGCCACACAGAATATGCAGTGCTGTGTCCTTTGCACTCCTTTACTTTTGAAGCTTTGCTGGTGATTGGAAGCACTGTCCAGGAATTTGCCATTTCACATTAGCATGGCCAATCCACTACACCTGCACGTCTTTAGAATGTGGGGAGAAACCAGAGCACCCAGAGGAAACCTGCACAGACACAGGGAGAATGTGCAAACTCCACACGGACAGTTAAAGAAACAACCTCAAGATTGGTTCTGTAAGTGATGAAAAACATTGGTTTGCCACAAGTCTGTTCCAAAGTTGGATGAAATGTTTCGAGAAGGGGAACTACCACAAGTGGGAATGAGAGCAGTATATGAAAAGAACGGATTAATTAAAACAGAGATGGGAAGAGGCCAATGAACTCCACATGACTCTTCTGCCATTCACTGAGGTCACTGAGAGATCTGGGACATAGGTTCACACGCGTATGTGGTATTGTGTTAGTGTCAGAGAACTAACAACCTTTGGGGCAGCACGGTGGTTCAGTGGTTAGCACTGCTGCCTCACAGCGCCAGGGGCCCAGGTTCAATTCCAGCCTTGGGCGACTGTCCGTGTGGAGTTTGCACATTCTCCCTGTGTCTGTGTAGGTTTCCTCTGGGTTCTCTATTTTCTCCCCACATTCTAAAGATGTGCAGGTGTAGTGGATTGGCCATGCTAAAATGTCCACAGAGTTCAGGGATATGTGGGTTAGGTGCATTAGTCAGGAAAATGTAAAGTCATAGGGTCAGGGAATGGGTTGCTCTTCTGATGGTCTGTATTGGAGGAGAAAGTGAGGACTGCAGATGCTGGAGATCAGAGCTGAAAATGTGTTGCTGGAAAAGCGCAGCAGGTCAGGCAGCATCCAAGGAACAGGAGAATCAACGTTTTGGGCATAAGCCCTTCTTCAGGAATGAGGAAAGTGTGTCCAGCAGGCTAAGATAAAAGGTAGGAAGGAGGAACTTGGGGGAGGGTGTTGGAAATGCGAAAGGTGGAAGGAGGTCAAGGTGAGGGTGATAGGCCGGAGTGGGGTGGGGGCGGAGAGGTTAGGAAGAAGACTGCAGGTTAGGAAGGCGGTGCTGAGTTCGAGGGATTTGACTGAGACAAGGTGGGGGGAGGGGAAATGAGGAAACTGGAGAAATCTGAGTTCATCCCTTGTGGCTGGAGGGTTCCTAGGCGGAAGATGAGGCGCTCTTCCTCCAACCGTCGTGTTGCTATGGTCTGGCGATGGAGGAGTCCAAGGACCTGCATGTCCTTGGTGGAGTGGGAGGGGGAGTTGAAGTGTTGAGCTACGGGGTGGTTGGGTTGGTTGGTCCGGGTGTCCCAGAGGTGTTCTCTGAAACGTTCTGCAAGACTTGTTGGACTGAGGGATTTGTTTCCACACTGTAGGTCTTCTATGAGGTCCAGGTTAGTGCGCTGGTGACATCGGTTCAATTGCCACAACGGTAACTGGTGAAACTTAAGTTTTCTGTATAAAATCTGGATGATAAAGCTTATCTCAGTCATGACAATGATCTTCAATCGTGGTAAAACCTAACTGTCTCACTGACATAATATCCAAAAGGTAATCTTCCACCCTTACCAGGTCTGGCCTACTTGTGACTCCAGACCCTGTGCAATGTGGTTGACCCTTAACTACCCTCTGAAATGACTGAGCAAGCCTTTACATTCAAGGGCATCTAGGGATGGGCTACAAATGCTGGGTTGTCCAACAATGTCAACATTCCATGAGTGAATAAAGAAAATAATAACATTAATGACATTAATAAAACTCAGTCAATCTAAATTTAAAATTCATCTCGCTTCAATTACCAATTGCAGAAGACAGTTCCAAACTTCTCAAGTACAAATGTTTCCCAACTTCACCCCTGAATGATCCAGCGTTAATTTTTGAGCTATGTCCTGTGGTCCTCTGCTCATCAGAAAGGGGAAATATTTTCTCTTTATGTTGAAATGCTGCAAAGCGCATGTTCACACTGTGAAAGTGAAAATTTAGCTGGCCAATTACGAGTGTCTTTCTGAGTGCACATTGTGTCTGTCTTTGTGAAAGTTGGCGCCGATACACACTTTACCTCTTGCTCTTGTTGATAAACATTGAAAAGTGCTGGGTCTGTACATGTTAGTGGAAAGTTCAACATTATTACCCATCTATAAATTAGAACCAGCGATAATGAAGGAATAGCAATGTATTTTCAAAGCAGGATGGGATGTGTCTCAGAGGGAACTGGCAGGTGGTTGTGTTACAAATGTATACACAGGAAGCAGGAGTAGGCCATTCCACAACTTCCCAAAGTGTCCATAAATGAAAACTCAACCTCCCAACAGCAGAATCTAATTAGGTTCCTACATGAGCTAAAAGTTAAATAAACAGCCAGGGCAACTAGGTCACCAGATTGGGGATTTCTTCCTCTCTGCAAAGAGGCAGCAGCTGTGAGGAGAGATCAGGTAAAGATTTGCTGTTATACAAATGTCAGCATCAGTCTTTTGTACAGTATTGCAGTGGTGATCAAGCTATCTAATTGCTTCCACAAAGCTCATCCTTTCTTTTGAAGGGATATCTACTGTCCGTCCATATTCAGATCTTTCTAATGTCTCTCCTGTTGTGCTCTGCACTGAGCAGGAAGATGGTCCTCACCCAGGGTAGCTACTGAAGATGTCTTTCTAAAACTCCCTCCCCACCACAATGTTCACGTCCAACCCAATCTCCAGCACCACGCAGGATAAACCTACCCGGTTTAGCCAGGCTCTCTGAAAGACAGATTGTGTTGAATCACCACTTTTGTGGGCTATGAGTGACTGGCAGAAATACTGATCGAACGCCAACATCTCATACCGACACAATCTGTCCACCCAAATGTTTAATAACTGAAAGCATTTATATTGCCAAATGGAGTGAAAGCTGTGCAAAACCTACTAAGCCATCTGCCGCGATGATAGTTGCTGTCAACATGGTAGAGGCGATGAAGGGAATGTTTAATAAGTGAGTGAGGGTAAAGACACAGAATGATCTATTGATGCACCTAGGTGAAGGAGATTTGGAGGTGGCTCCCATACAATGTAAAAACTGGAACAGACTAATTTCGGCCAAACGTTTCTCGAAGTAAGTTTAAAAACGATTCAGGCTGAAATAAGTTAACCATGCACTGAGATAGATTGGTGATACCCATTAGAAACTAAGAAGGCCATGTTATTTATTTGCTTTCAAAGTTGCTCACAGCCCCTTTCAAAGATGCCTTTACTGCTGTGACATGCTATAAATTGCAGATAATTACAATAATTTATGAGCTATTCAGACAGCATCATAAAATTACATAATTCATTTGGAGTATTAAATGCACCAATTAAATCTTACTTTTTTCTTCCAATTCTGAATAATTCATAGGTCACATTACCCTTCTTTTCATGGTAATTACTGGTCTACCCTTTGACACTCACTCCCTCACTCCCTCCCTGATTTACCGTAGCTTTTAACTTACTCAGCAGAATGGAAGTAAAGGGCTTGCATTTCTGCAGTGCTCCTCACCACCTCAGGAGAAATCATCTGTATTCTCACGGGTATAAGTTTTGGAAAAATGAATGTGTTGAAATTGGACAGGGTCGATTAATGCTCTACAAGTTGACCATCCAGGCAGTGATGTTGAAGCTGTCTTGTGCTGTTACTGCTATCACCATTGACGGTGCTGTTTCCATGGACTCAAACCTGCACTGTTCAAGTTACCATGAGCTCTATGCATTGAGTTCCTCCCCTGCACTCTTGAAGCTGTTATATTTAACTTAACGTTTCCTACAAACAGTCTGTTTTATCTCCATCGAGAATGCGGTGCAGGAAAAGCACAGCAGGTCAGGCAGTGTCTGAGGAGTAAGAGAATCAAGGTTTCGGGCAAAAGCCCTTCATCAGGAGCTTTTGTCTGAAACGCCAATTCGCCTGCTCCTCAGATGCTGCCTGTGCTTTTCCAGCACCGCATTCTCGACTCTGATCTCCAGCGTCTGCAGTCCTCAACCTCTCCCTTTTCGTTGACCCTCAAACTAAATCACCACCAGCCATCTCTTTCTCTCTAATGAGAGTGAAGTCATGTTTTCACCATGTTTTACCTCTGCTTTCACCTTATTCAAGAATAATAATGTAAGCTCAGTAAGTCGTGAAATCTCTTCCTTTACATTTTACTTTATTTAAGTATAGAGCATGCATTTTGGCAGAGATATTTCTTACAAGTAAAATTCCAAGTACCAATTAATGAGACCATTTTAATGAACCAAGACACTGGGTCACAGAAGTAAATGGTTAAACAAAATACAAATCTTCTTTCAGTTTTCAAAGCTCAGCCTCATTGTTAAAAGTCACACAACACCAGGTTATAGTCCAACAGGTTTATTTGGGAGCATTAGCTTTCAGAGCACCGCTCCTTCACCAGGTGGTTGTGAAGAAGCAGCACTCTGAAAGCTGGTGCATCCGAATAAACCTGTTGGACTATAACCTGGTGTTGGGGGATTTTTAACCCCAGTCCAGCACTACCACCTCCAAATCACAGCTTCATTTTGTGTATGTGGGCAATAACTGCCAGTGAGTTTGCTACAAATTCCAACTAAAGGTGCGAGTTAAATAAACCATTATACTGTGATTTTAATATTTTTGAGTGGTCACACACGAAGCGTTAACAAGGTACAACATTTTTAAAAAGTGATTGCCTTAATATTGTGCGAGTGCTAACGCTCACATCCAGTCGGTAAATATGAGAAGTCAAAGAAGAGCAGCAAATGGATAATATCAGAGATGATATCTTGCTAAACAGAGTTAGGTTAGAGCTACCCTCTCAGACACCACTGCCTTTTCTCTCTGCTCAGTCAAAGGAGCATGTAAATGTGGATACCAGAGTTGCACCTTCTTCGATAACATATGCATTCCAGAAACTGCATTTCTGTGTGGTCTTGCACATCTGTTTTGCATGGATTAAAGGGAAAGTTGCCATAGTTGTACCAGACTTCACTCTCATTAGAGAGATAGAGATGGCTGGTGGTAGTTTAGTTTGAGGGTCAACGAAAAGGGGGAGGTTGAGAAAGGGAGTCCTTCATGGTAATCTCAGCTCATGCAGGAATCGAACCCACATTATTGGCATCCCATTGGAAACCAGCCATCCAGCCAAGTGGAAAATATTTTTGAAGTTCTACTAATCTTAAATTGAATGAGCTTTAATGTCACATGTACTCACCTGAGTACAGTGAAAAGATTACAAGTCATCACTTACAGCAGCATCTTAGTTACTAAGGTCCCTAGGTACAGATTCTTGAGTACACACAAACTTAAATTACCAATTGTCTGCCCTGAATACAAATGCTGAACTGCTGCATGTTTCCAGTGCTTCTTTCTGCTTCTTGTTTCATTCTGCCTTTGCAGATTAACAGATATATTTCACTGACATCTTTTAAAAATCATGCCTGTTTGTAATAGCATATTGTCATCAGGGTCAGATAATCTTGTGAAGACTGATTTTTGTTTTGCTTTTTAAAACTGTAGTTTGAAATGAATGGTTTTAAACCAGGGGTTTGAAGGATGGCTGCATGTTTTTGAAAGTAAGGCATTTGATACCTTTTGTGAACCCTGTGTGTGTAGCTATGACTTCCAGCAGTGTGCAGATGAACTGGTGCCGAGGGACTGCTTATAAGTGAAGCTGATTGGTGTTGATTGTGGACCAGTTATTGAAGACAAAGATCCTCTGCCTTCTGACAACTGTGTGATTGGTTGTCAGGGAGCTGAACAACTTGGCCTGTTAGCAAGACAGAGCGCAGCATACAGTCTGGTCGCTGCATTATAGGAAGGATGCGGTAAGGGTGCAAAGGAGATTTACTAGGATGCAGTCTTGTATGGGGGGAAGGTCTTACAAGGAAACACTGAGGGACTTGAGGCTGTTTTCATTAGAGAGAAGAAGGTTGAGGGGTGACTTAAGAGAGACATACAAGATCATCAGAGGGTTAGATAGGGTGGACAGGGAGAGACTTTTTCCTCAGATGGTGATGGCTAGCATGAGGGGACATAGCTTTAAACTGAGGGGTGATAGGTGTAGGACAGATGTCAGAGGTAGTTTCTTTACTCAGAAAGTAGTAAGGGTGTGGAGCGCACTGCCTGCAACAGTACTGGACTCGTCAATGTTAAGGGCATTCAAATGGTCATTGGATAAACATATTAGATTAGATTACTTACAGTATGTAAACAGATCCTTCAGCCCAACAAGTCCACACTGACCCTCCGAAGAGCAACCCACCCAGACCCATTCCGTTACATCCACGCTTGACTAATGCACCTCACACTACGAGCAATTCAGCATGGCCAATTCACCTGACCTGCACATCTTTGTGACTGTGGGAGGAAACCAGAGCACCCGGAGGAAACCTGCGCAGACACGGGGAGAATGTGCAAACTCCGCACAGACAGTTACCCGAGGCGGGAAGTGAACCTAGGTCCCTGGTGCTGTGAGGCAGCAGTGCTAACCACTGAGCCACTGTACCGTCCCATGGATGAAAATAGAATAGTGTAAGATAGATGGGATTCAAATTGGTTCCACAAGTCGATGCAACATTGAGGGCCGAAGGGCCTATATTGGGCTGTCATGTTCTATGTTCTAAGCTTTGGCAGATCACAAGGGAAATAAGCAGGTCTGTCATAGCCAAAGATCTTTCTGTCTCAGTTCTCTGCAGTAAGCCACTTTGGACCTGAAGAAAACCAACTGATCTTTCCTTCGGCTGCAAGATGCTGCAAATCCTGTATCTTTTGCGAACCAGTAGAAACATTCAGAAAAAGGAAGATCAAAGATAACACTTTGGATAAGCAAGAACATAGCCAACAATAATCTTGTCAATAAAGACTACAGAACTGTTTTCCAGACTTCTCTTCACTCATGTCACATAATCCCTACAGTGTGGAGACAGGCCAATTGCCCAATAAGTCCACACCAACCTTCTGAACAGTAACCCACCCAGGCCCATCCCCTGACTCTATATTTACCCCTGACTAATACACCTAACCTACACATCCCTGGGCACTTTGGGTAATTTAGCATGGCCAATTCACCTGACCTGCACATCTTGGACTGTGGGAGGATGCCAGAGCACCCGAAGGAAACCCACAAAGACACAGGGAGGATGGGCAAATTCCACACACAGAGCCACCCGAGGCTAGAATCGAACCCAGGTCCCTGGTTCTGTGAGGTGGCAGTGCTAACCATTGAGACACCATGCTATCTTCTTTAAATCCCATTTTTGTTTGTCTGCCTGTGAGTATGTAAGGTGGAGTTGGTAGGAGGTTTCAAGTTTTAATTTGTGGAGTTTATTTAATTTAGTTTAATTGTTTATCTGTAGCTAGAATCTAATCACTACTGGGCTTCTCCCTCGGCTGTTCTGAAACTATCAACTTCGTTGTGGCACTGTGATCTGGTCAAAACCGGTTGCCTCAGCTTTTTCCCCATGATTTTTCACAACCTCTCAGGCTTGTCCCTGCCAGTCAGTTGAATTGGTAACTCAGCAGTGTGGGATCAAAAACCAGGGGATCATCCACATTTTGTTGATTCACTGTACTGCTCAAGGCACTAATTTAATTAACATTTCAGAAGGTGCCTGGTCTCACAGTCAGTATGTTGGTGTACCTTTAAGAGATACCGTATGTCAGTCTGCCTTTAAGATACAGGCTCATGAGAACATCACCACTTCACAACATGTGACCTGAGGCTATAAAAGATTAGATTACTTACAGTGTGGAAACAGGCCCTTCGGCCCAACAAATCCACACCGACCCGCCACCCACCCAGACCCACTCCCCTACATTTACCCCTTCACCTAACACTACGGGCAATTTAGCATGGCCAATTCACCTGACCTGCACATCTTTGGACTGTGGGAGGAAACTGGAGCACCCGGAGGAAACCCACACAGACATGGGGAGAATGTCCAAACTCCGCTAGATAAGTTGCCAGAGGCGGGATTTGAACCCGGGTCTCTGGCGCTGTGAGGCAGCAGTGCTTATCATCTCATACTTCACCCTGGGGCACATGAAACTTGACCCTCTACTGGAAGCATGCTGCTCATTTGGAAATACTAGCTTTCAGAGCACTGCTCCTTCATCACGGAGGGGAAAGGATACACATCAGCAATGACCTCGTTGAATATTGGAAAAGGTTGAAACTGCTAAACTCCTGTTCCTCGGGCCTACAAAAAGGAGATTCGAACAGAAATTGCTGGAAAAGCTCAGCAGGTCGAGCAGCATTTGTGCAGAGAAGGCAAGAGTTTACGTTTCAGGAAAGTTCTGAGAAAGGGTCACTCAACCCAAAACGTTGACTGTGATTTCTCTCCTCAGGTGCTACCAGACCTGCCGAGCTCTTCCAGCAATTTCTGTTTCCATTTCTTTTGCGGTTCCTTTGGTTTTTAAAAAGGAGATTCTGATGACCAATTGCCATGAACAGACAAAGAAGGAGGAGACGAAAGACAGATGATCAGAAAGAATGGAAATAAAATTAGAATGAGTGAGAAGATACACTAAATTGCTTAAAAGCCAAAAGCAACTCATCGAGTGGGTAGTTAAAGAAAGTGGATCATGGCAGCGCTATCTATCACTATGATTAAATTGAGAAAGTGGGCATGACAGAAATGAAGACTTGCCAGGACAGTAATATTTACTGAGCTTGCAAAGCCCTTATTACTGTGCAGTTTACAGAAAGTGATGTATAGCACAGACGTGTGGAAAATATTTGTCGTGAAAAATGTTCGGAGAAAAGATTTGGTGGCCAAGTGTTAGACTCGACAGATATTGGGTCTGAAATCTGATGTGGGTAGAGCAGTGAAATGGATAATCGCGATGGGATATGCACTGAACTAATGTTTGTTTCTATTAATATCCGACACTTTATGTAATTCACTTCAAGTAGAGAAAATTTTAACTCATTCATCTGCCAGTCCAAGATTAAAGCAGCCCCAGTGCATCTGTTACTATGGGGAAATATTTGCTGATGAAATTAAGGGAATTGTTATCAGACAACTGAACAAGTTAATAAGAGGAGCAAACTACTGCAAATGCTGGAATTTGAGCTGAAAACAAATCAAAAATCCTGGAGATCACAGCGAGTCAGGCAGTCTCCATGGAGAGACAGCAAGCTAATGTTTTGAGTTGGCTAGACCCAATATACTGACCACTACAATGAACAAACGGAACTGGCAAACGGAAGCAGAGGGAATGACATCAAATAAATTCCAACTGACCCAGGACAGCAGCCCTTCACAGGAGGCTTCACCACTCTGGGGATGTCACCTACAAAGGGGACAAAATGTCTGCAAACCGCCTTCCCAGCTCGGCGAGAACACCCACAACCACTGCAGTCCAGCGGATTCTTCCTCAAAACGTTCGCTTGCTTTCTCTCCATGGATGCTGCCTGACTCGCCGTGATCTCCAGCACTTTTAGTTTCCAAATAAATAAGAGGATTCAGGAAATCAGTCATTGATTTAATGTATTGGAAGCTAACTTTATTACCATGGAGTGTAAAACTCACTTTGGTGACGTTACAGCTAATCCCAATCTTTATAGAAACGGTGCAACATTGATGTTGCCATTCCTACACACCTTGTGTCCAGATGTCTCATGTAATCTGTTGGTTTCTCCACCAATCTTTCACAGGATTGTCTGTCTTTACCCAGGCCTAACACTAACCTGCTCATAGTATAGCTTCTGTGATGCTACCCTTGATGTTTTTGTATGTCTCATTTGTTATTCATTCTCTGCATGTCTTTGGCTCCCAATTGCTTGGCTAGTTTTGCTGTTATTGTGAATATGATTAAAGCTTGACTACGTGACCCCCTTCAGGAATGTTTCCTAACTTGTTGGTTCCTGCTCACCCTGAAACATGGAGGGATATTGCAAGGATGGCTGGTATGTTTTATAATTGTACAAGAAAGACTGCAGAAGTGGAACCCACGGTCTTTTTAAAAATTCTTGCACAGGATGTGGGCGTTGCTGGCTAGATCAGCATTTATTGCCCAACCTTAAACAATTAAGAGACAACCACATTGCTGTGGGTCTGGAGTCACTTTGTAAGCCCGACCTGGTAAAGATGGCAGATTCCTTCCCGAAAGGACATAAGCGATCTACAGAGGAACCTCGATTATCTGGCATTCGATTATGCGAATTTCAGATTATCCAGAAAAGATCTCAAGGTCCTGATGCTTGGCTAAACTGTGTTATCCGACATTTGATTATCCCAACATTCGGTTAACCGAACAAAATACTCCCACCTGTGTTGATCGGATAATCAAGGTTCCTCTGTAGATGGGTTTTTCTGACAATCGACAATGGTTTCATGGTGTTATTGAAGATCTTCATCCACTCAGGAGGTGCCTCTTGGTTCGAGATCGGTCAAAGAAATCGACAAATGCGGTCTATTCAAAAAGCAAGGTTCATTAGTTTATTGAATTAAGGCACCTTGACGCAATTCTATCCAGCAACACAGAGACTGAAGCAATTACACTTGAAAATTACATATTATTTATGTTTTTTAAGAAATAGTACAGCATTAATTACAAGAAAGACCAATCACATATAATAAAGTGACAAGATTTATAGCGAGTTAATCCAATGATATTTCCTGGGAAAAGGTTCGTAATTACAGGAAAGGTCCAATGAACCGTAACAAGGTGACATGATTGAAGACAGGCTAATCCAATGGTATTCTATGCTAAAAGATATCTTATTTGCATAAGTTGTCATGCCATGTACTGGTTCAAGATTCGTTCAAATGGTCAATTAATGTGTCAGTATTCAGCTTTAGAAAACTCTATTGTCCTCTTATCTTTGAACTGCAACTTAATTTTGCAAATCAGCAGTATGGTTCACAGGCCATTTTATAGGATTCTTGTAAATCGAGAAACCATTTTGTTATAATAAAAATCTGTATATTTTGTTGCCTAAATTCAAATTTTAGATCCTCATTATAACAGGGGGACAAACAGCTGACTATACCAGTTTCCTTACCTCTGCAAAATTAAAACCTTTGAAGACCCAAAAAAAATGACTCAAATGGTTCCAAATCAGCCCCAGACTTTGTAACTAGTCAATACTAGACATCGGTTTTATAGCTTAAACAAGAGACTTAACAGCTTAGTAACAATGCATTGACTTCAGCAAACCAAGTTGAACAGCAAAGCATTCTAATTAATACCTAGAATTCAAACACAACTGCCTTTTTTCAGCACCAGTCGCACAAAAGGCGAACAAACCCAGTTACGGGGTAACGTTATTAAAAAGGAAAAAGTACAAAAACTGGCCAGGCTATTTAAGCAGTGTCCATGATGCGTTGTATCACAGGCACATGGGATTGTCTCTTGATTGATTTTCTGAATACATCAATCAAAGCCACATTTTCCAGTTCGCTCTGAGAAGGTTCGATAATACTTGCAGCTTCGTTTCTATTCTCTGAACTTCTAAAAGCTGATAATGGGAGGTTAGGCAGGGAGCTTTCAGTTCTTCACGCTCTAACATCAACTGCTAAACTCCTCCTCTCAGACGTCTCCAGCTCAAACAGCGTGTTTAGGATATTGTGAGCAGTTTTGGGCTCCATATCTAAGGAAGGATGTGCTGGCCTTGGAGGGGGGTCCAGAAAAGGTTTCGAGGAATGACCCTGGGGGTAGAGGGGCTTGTCACGGGAAAAGAGGTTGAGGGCTCTGGGTCTGTCCTCAATGGAGTTTAGAAGGACACTGGGGAGTTGGGGGGTGGGGGTGGGGGGGGGGGGGGGGGAGGTGGCGGGGGGAGTGGGGTGGGGGATGGTGGGGGGCGAAAACTGATTGAAACTTACAGAATACAGAGACGCTGGACAGAGTCATCATGGGGAAGATGTTTCCACTTGAAGGAGAGACTAGGACTCAAGGGCACAGTCTCAGAGTAAAGGAACAACCCTTCAGAACTGAGGTGAAGAGACATTTCTTCAGCCAGAGAGTGGTGAATCTCTAAAACTCATTGTCACAGAGAACTGTGGAGGTCAAGTTATTGAATATATTTAAAACACCAGTAGATAGGTTCTTGATTGGTGAGGAGATTAAAGGTTATGGGAGAAGGCAGAAAAATGGATTGACAAACACATCAGACACGATGGGCCAAATGGTTTAACTCTGGACCTTATCTTATGACCTTAAAAACTCTGGACCTCCCTCTGACTTTCATGCTCCCTTTCAGACTTCCTGGCACCATTTCCCAGGCACTGACCCCATTAATGGCCATGCATCTGGTATCTGGTTAACATATTGCCACTCTTGAGGCACAACGCGAAGAGCACATTTTAGATTAGATTAGATTACTTACAGTGTGGAAACAGGCCCTTTGGCCCAACAGGTCCACAGCAACCCACCCAGACTCATTCCTCAACATTAACCCCTTCGCCTAACACTATGGCCAATTTAACATGGCCAATTCACCTGACCTGCACATCTTTGGTCTGTGGGAGGAAACCGGAGCACCCGGAGGAAACCCACGCAGACACGGGGAGAACGTGCAAACTCCACACAGTCAGTCGCCTGAGGCGGGAATTGAAACCGGGTCTCTGGCGCTGTGAGGCAGCAGTGCTAACCACTGTGCAACAAGAATCAATGTGCAATTAATATCCAAGCCTGACCTCATGAAAAAAATAACTGTATTCTAACTCTTTTTCAAATCAAACTGCTACTTCTCATAATGAATACTCAGCAAGGATTCTAGCGATGGTCATTATTAAACTCTTAAGTCCATGTATTTTTATTTAATTCAAATTTTATACCCAGGTCACCAGGACATTACCTTGATTGCTAGATTAATAGTCCAGCGATAATACCACTAGGCTATCATCTTCCCTTTGGAGTAGAGTTTGTTTATCCACACCAGACAGAAACAAAAGAACATGTTATTCAATCCCTTACACATGGTCGCCAGTTCACTTTGTTCATAGCTGTTCTGCAACTCTCTTTATTCACCATTGCACCATATCCCTTGATATTCGTATTCAACAAAAAAAATCTATTCACAGCAAAAATAAAAATACTGCAAAGACTGCACATCTGAAATGAAAAGGGAAGGCTGTAGTCTCTCAACAGTTCAGACAATATCTGCGGTGTGGGAAGCAGAGTTCATGTTTTGCTCGATAATGTCTGAACAGAACTACAATCTGCCCATCAGTCTTGAAATCTTCAACTGTCCCAGAATCCAGAGCCTTTAGTGGAGAGTGAGAGATGTCAGTCTCTGATGGTTTTGTTGGGGGGAGAGATGCTTTGTGAATTCATTCCAAAATGAACTCTGCTCAGCTGTACTTTTAAGATTATATCACTGTGTTGTCAATTCCCCTGAGTGGATCGAATAAAGGAATGGGCTGAATCTTATAATACCATAAGTAAGTGGAATTTTCGTCATGTTTCATTGAGAGATTCTTTTCACAAGGCCCAGCTGGATGTAGTGGGAGAGAAACAAAGAAAAAGATTTCCTAAGAGCGCATTGACATCGGAAGTACTTTCTTGTAAAGAGTTTCTCAATCTTGTAAATATACGTTCTGTTCTCATCATCAGATGCGTGCATGCAGGTGTGTGTATGTGTGTTTGGACATGTTACTGTGTATGAGAGTGCGGGTGTGTGTATGTGTGTTTGGACATGTAACTGTGTATGAGAGTGCGGGTGTGTGTATGTGTGTTTGGACATGTAACTGTGTATGAGAGTGCGGGTGTGTGTGTGTGTGTTTGGAGATGTTACTGTGTATGAGAGTGCGGGTGAGTGTATGTGTGTTTGGACATGTTATTGTGTATGAGAGTGCTGGTGTGAGTATGTGTGTTTGGACATGTTACTGTGTATGAGAGTGCGGGTGTGTGTATGTGTGTTTGGACATGTTACTGTGTATGAGAGTGCGGGTGTGTGTATGTGTGTTTGGACATGTAACTGTGTATGAGAGTGCGGGTGTGTGTATGTGTGTTTGGACATGTAACTGTGTATGAGAGTGCTGGTGTGTGTATGTGTGTTTGGACATGTTACTGTGTATGAGAGTGCTGGTGTGTGTATGTGTGTTTGGACATGTTACTGTGTATGAGAGTGCGGGTTGTGTATGTGTGTTTGGACATGTAACTGTGTATGAGAGTGCGGGTGTGTGTATGTGTGTTTGGACATGTTACTGTGTATGAGAGTGCTGGTGTGTGTATGTGTGTTTGGACATGTTACTGTGTATGAGAGTGCTGGTGTGTGTATGTGTGTTTGGACATGTTACTGTGTATGAGAGTGCTGGTGTGTGTATGTGTGTTTGGACATGTTACTGTGTATGAGAGTGCGGGTGTGAGTATGTGTGTTTGGACATGTTACTGTGTATGAGAGTGCTGGTGTGTGTATGTGTGTTTGGACATGTAACTGTGTATGAGAGTGCGGGTGTGAGTATGTGTGTTTGGACATGTAACTGTGTATGAGAGTGCGGGTGTGTGTATGTGTGTTTGGACATGTAACTGTGTATGAGAGTGCGGGTGTGTGTATGTGTGTTTGGACATGTTACTGTGTATGAGAGTGCTGGTGTGTGTATGTGTGTTTGGACATGTTACTGTGTATGAGAGTGCTGGTGTGTGTATGTGTGTTTGGACATGTTACTGTGTATGAGAGTGCTGGTGTGTGTATGTGTGTTTGGACATGTTACTGTGTATGAGAGTGCGGGTGTGAGTATGTGTGTTTGGACATGTTACTGTGTATGAGAGTGCTGGTGTGTGTATGTGTGTTTGGACATGTAACTGTGTATGAGAGTGCGGGTGTGTGTATGTGTGTTTGGACATGTTACTGTGTATGAGAGTGCTGGTGTGTGTATGTGTGTTTGGACATGTAACTGTGTATGAGAGTGCGGGTGTGTGTATGTGTGTTTGGACATGTTACTGTGTATGAGAGTGCTGGTGTGTGTATGTGTGTTTGGACATGTTACTGTGTATGAGAGTGCTGGTGTGTGTATGTGTGTTTGGACATGTTACTGTGTATGAGAGTGCTGGTGTGTGTATGTGTGTTTGGACATGTTACTGTGTATGAGAGTGCGGGTGTGAGTATGTGTGTTTGGACATGTTACTGTGTATGAGAGTGCTGGTGTGTGTATGTGTGTTTGGACATGTAACTGTGTATGAGAGTGCGGGTGTGAGTATGTGTGTTTGGACATGTAACTGTGTATGAGAGTGCGGGTGTGTGTATGTGTGTTTGGACATGTTACTGTGTATGAGAGTGCTGGTGTGTGTATGTGTGTTTGGACATGTTACTGTGTATGAGAGTGCGGGTGTGAGTATGTGTGTTTGGACATGTTACTGTGTATGAGAGTGCTGGTGTGTGTATGTGTGTTTGGACATGTAACTGTGTATGAGAGTGCGGGTGTGAGTATGTGTGTTTGGACATGTTACTGTGTATGAGAGTGCTGGTGTGTGTATGTGTGTTTGGACATGTTACTGTGTATGAGAGTGCTGGTGTGTGTATGGGTGTTTGGACATGTTACTGTGTATGAGAGTGCTGGTGTGTGTATGTGTGTTTGGACATATTACTGTGTATGAGAGTGCTGGTGTGTGTATGTGTGTTTGGACATGTTACTGTGTATGAGAGTGCGGGTGTGAGTATGTGTGTGTGAGTGTACGAGCATGTGCATGAGTGTGTATGTGTGTGTCAAGTGTCTTTGGAAATGAATCTGTGTACGAGAGTGTAGGTGAGAATGTGTGTGCCTGTGAGTACGAGTGGGCGTGTATGTGCGTATGTGTGTGTGAGTGTATGTGTATGTGTGAGATTGTGTGTGAAAGTGTTATGAGTGTATGTGCGCGTGCAACAGTGTGTCTATGTATGTGTGCAAGTATTGTGAATATGTGTGTCTGTGAACGTATTATGAATATGTGTGTGTGTGTGTGAGTGACTGAGTAGCTGTAAAAGTAACATTGCAGGTACTGAAACCATTAATGATTATCCCTGGGTAATATTCCATGGATCAGAGAGTGATGTGAGGAGCTGCTGCATCATCAGCAGGCAATGGATCACCTCCAGATTTCTGCAACTCAGCAATGGGGGGTGGTGGGGGAGGGGGTTGTGGAGGAGGAGGAGGAGGGGATGGAGGGGGCCATTCTTCCTGGTGAGCAAATGCTGTTATTGTATTAGTGGGGTGCAGCCATTATATTGCAAGAGATGGTCAGGAGAGTGATGGGGCAAGTGGTTGGACTGTACATGAGAGGGTCACGCCTCATGGTTACAAGGAGTTGGGATTCAGAGGTTTGTGTTTCACCCTCGGTGTTTGGGGAGGGGTTAAAGAAGACTCACAGAACTGTCTCTCACAGAAAATAAAGCACCTCCATCTTACTCTGGGCATTTTCTTTCCAACCCACACTTCTCATTTCCCAGCCGACAGAAGGTGGCAGCAGCGGCTGCTCCTCTGACAGTGGGCTCCAGGCCCTGTCTCACGGGCGGGTCAGCCCCCAGACAATACCACCTTCCTGATTGGCCTCCTACTAAGCATACTGTCACTGCACTTCCTGCGGACCCCAGCCAAACCGTCTAGCTGTGTCTGAAACTGCCAACTTGCACCCCCATTGCCCCCCCCACACACACACACACTGCAGATCTACTTAATCACTCACCAACCCCCAGAAGGCAGATACTGCTTACCATCAAAGATTGCGCCCTCTACCTCCTGCATAACTCTTCACAATACTCTACAATATGTGCCTCATCCCTCCTCCATCACGCACATACTGAGTGGACTCCCTTCATGATGTCCATCCCCCCTCCACACCCACCTTCCAGCATTTGGACTCCAATCCCCGTGATAAAGTTCCCCAACATCCCCCCCGCCTCCCTCACCCTCCACAGCTCTGGCTCCCAGTCTCCTGCTTTGCCTTTAAGTGGAGCCTCTCCCCAGATCAATGGTGGCTCAGCATGACCTCACTGTGTGATCAGACTGATACCTGAGCACCTGAGCATCTTCCCGAATATGTTCCCACCCCCCTTTCTGGACTGAGCCACACTGGACCCACAGCACTTACCAAGACCCACTCCCAGGTGTGTAGAGGCACGGACCCTTTTCCTTTGACCACCCTGGACTGGACGTCTGACCGTGGGTCAACTGGGGAGGCTGACCCAGAAGAGAAGTTTCACTGCATTACAGTGAGGACTACTCCCTGAGATTTATAGCACTTTCAGTTTGATGCCACGTCAACAGCTGGCGTGGGGTACATGTGTAAGATTGATGTGGCTTGGTGCTGCAACAGCAAAAATGTCCATCTGCTTGACTGACGACCCACGTCTCTTCCAGTTCTTTCCCTTCCACCGCACAGACCTCGGAGGTCATGCCAAATATGACAAGCTTCCTGGCCCTATGCTAACAGGCAAAGCAAAATAGGGCTTCTGGGAGCTTTAAGGTGTGGTCTGAGGGGGCCAAGTTTAAATAGGCAAGGCTGGGATGCTGTGAGATTCTGGGTAGGCGCTAAGTGGGTAAAGAATGTGTTGCTGGAAAAGCGCAGCAGGTCAGGCAGCATCCAAGGAGCAGGAGAATTGACGTTTTGGGCATAAGCCCTTCTTCCTGAAGAAGGGCTTATGCCCGAAACGTCGATTCTCCTGTTCCTTAGATGCTGCCTGACCTGCTGCGCTTTTCCAGCAACACATTTTTCAGCTCTGATCTCTAGCATCTGCAGTCCTCACTTTCTCCTGCTAAGTGAGTAAACTCTAACTGAACAAGTATCTCTGAGCTACAGTCTGGTCTGAGCTGTGGGTTGGATGCCAATCCTGTGTGCAAAGTGCCCTTGCAGCAATGTTACAGTGAGAGGTGCTGGTGCATTCTGAAAGGCCAGAGTGACCCGTAAGTGATTTGGAGCTGGGCTATGGTGGTGTGGTAAGGCTGGCACCAACATGCTGCGATCTGGGGTACTGCCCAAGGAGCATGCCCTGAAATCTTGGTGCCAACCCAGCAAACCAGAACAATAAGTGCCAAGCTGCAGTCACCTGGTACCTGTTCTGCCATGAGTAGATCAGATTCCCTACAGTGTGAAAACAGGCCATTTGGCCCAACACGTCCACACCAACCCTCTGAAGAGTAACCCGCCCAGGCCCATTCCCTTAGCCTACATTTACCCCTGACTAACGCACCTAACATTATGGTCACTTTAGCATGGCCAATTCACCTGGCCTGCACATCTTTGGACTGTGGGAGGAAACTGGAGCACCCGGAGGAACCAAGCAGACATGGGGAGAATATGCAAACTCCACACAGTCGCCCGAGGCTGGAATCAAACCCAGGTCCCTGGCGCTGTGCGACAGCAGTGCTAATCACTGAGCCACCATGCTGCCTATTTCATGCTGGAAATTTTTGCATCCAGTTTCTATTGGCTGTGCAGCAGAAGAGGAGCCTTCTTATTAATGAGGTAAGATGTTGTTCTAATGAGGCAATAATGAGGAACAATCTTCATTGCTAGGCTGCTCTTTGCTCACCAGTGAGAATCTCATCTCAACATCTGCTGAGAAATGAAAAATGGAGTTTAATATCAATATGTGTGAGGTCTTCCAGTTTGGAAAGTCAAATCAAGGTAGGAGTTTCATAATGAATGTTAGTGCCTAAAGTAGTGGAGTGGAAGAGAGGGATATTGGAGTTCAGGTTCACAGTTCTCTGAAAGTGGAGTCATGGGTGGACAGGGCAGTGAAGAAGGCTTTTGGCACACTGGCCTTCATCAGTCAGGGCACTGAGTGTAGACGTTGGGAAGTTGCATTGCAGTTATACAGGACGTTGACGAGGTTACACTTGGAGTGTTGTGTTCAGTTTTGGTTCCCTTGTTATTAAACTGGAAAGAGCGCAGAAGAAATTTACAAGGATGTGGCCTGGACTCAATGGTCTGAGGTTATAGGGAGTGGTTGGACAAGCTAGGAATTATTTTCAGGCGTAGGAGACTGAGGGGTGCTCTTATAGAAGTGTATAAGGTCATGAGAGGCATGGATAGGGTGAACACACTCAGTCTTTTTTCCCAGGGTTGGGAATCAAGGATGAGAGGGCATCAATTTAAGGTTAGAGGGGAAAGAATAAAAGGGAACCTGAGGGTGGGACACATATGGAATGAGCTGCCAGTGGAAGTGGTTGAGGCAGGTACATTAACAGCATTTAAAAGGCATTTGGACAAATACATGAATAATAAAGGATTAGAGGGATATAGGCCAAGTGCAAGGAAACAGGGTGAGCGCTGATGGACATTTTGGTCAGTATGAACAAGTTTGGGACAAAGGGCCTGTGTGCATGCTGTAGGACTCTGTGACTCAATCTGGAATCGTGTTGGAAAATCCGAGTTGCTCCCAACCTCTGGAAAGATCTAGCTTGACAATTCCTGCGATTCTCCCAGATCTCCCCCTCCATCGCCCACGTCATTGTGTGCTTGGTAAAATTCCGTCCAAAGTTATTGCTTTTGTCTTCCGACATTTGAGAGCACTTGTGGAAAATGTTTGATCAGAATTGGGGAAGAATGGACAATAAGTAATGCACGCCAAAATGATGAAATCGAGATAGAGGTACGAAGAGCGAGATTATCCAGATCCATAATCAAGTGCTTACCCCAAGGCAGTGCACAACCTGACAAGGTATCATCAAATCTGAACTTTTTCTTTGGAGTGTTAGCTATAGTTCAGTGTGAACTGGATCAGTGTTATCTCCCAATCAGAATGGGTCAGGTTTCCAGTTGTAGTTCAGCTACTTTTGCATGAAAGCAAGACTTATGGAGGGTATTTTTTTAGATTAGGTTAGATTACTTACAGTGTGGAAACAGGCCCTTCGGCCCAACAAGTCCACACCGACCCGCCGAAGCGTAACCCACCCAGACCCATTCCCCTACATTTACCCCTTCTCCTAACACTACGGGCAATTTAGCATGGCCAATTCACCTAGCCTGCACATTTTTTGGATTGTGGGAGGAAACCGGAGCACCCGGAGGAAACCCACGCAGACACGGGGAGAACGTGCAAACTCCACACAGTCAGTCGCCTGAGGCGGGAATTGAACCCGGGTCTCTGGCACTGTGAGGCAACAGTGCTAACCACTGTGCCACCGTGCCACCCACTAATGTGGTATGTTGCCCTCCCAGAAGTGCTGACTGTTAGATTGGATGTTAAACTGAGTTTCCCTTTTGCATGTAAGTACCATCCCTTCTATAAGGAGACACCAACATTTCCAAAGATGTATTTTGTTGGAAGCACAATATTTCCGGAGAATAGAAATGCAATCCTTTATTGTCTCTCCCTGGTTTGTTCCTGGGATGTTTTATTGTGGCTGTTTTCCTTTGAGTCACGATTTCTGTATCAGCTTTCTGCCAGGCACTGACTTTAATCATACTGGGGGGATTACACAGAAGACCTCGACCACACAGCACCATGAAAAAAATCAAATGGAATCGCACATATCTTTTGAAACTACAGTGCCTGAGAATGCAATAGAAAGCAGCAACGTAATCTAAGGGATTCAGATGGCTTGCACTAGGATTATGACTGTAACTGAAGCCAATAGTTTATGTGCTGAGTTTGCAAAGAACTTGGAGGCGTTTTCAATTCCTTAGTTAATGACTTCAAGTAGCGCATTCTGAGTTTTACATTGAAAGAGAGGGGGTGTGGAACATTACTGCAAGTCAACACGTTGGATGCGTTTGAATTAGTTGGTGTGTGACAGCTTTCACAAGGTATTTGCTGTGTTAAAGCCTCTGAATTTTTTACAATGGGGACTGGCAGAACACACAGAAATCTGCTTCTCCCTAAGCTTCAGTCTGATTGTACTCACTCCTGTTGTCCCAGTGGATACCTCACACACACACCTCCGACAGTCTTAGGTTTACTGCTGTCTTGAAAATGGGGAAATGTGCGGCAGAGATTTCAGCCCCGTGAAATATTTCTCGATCCCCGAACTCGCATGAGTGAGAAATACCAGGCTGGAACTTTACGGAAGGTGCTCAATTCACAGGCAGCCTCTGCACTTGCTGTTTAATTAAGGACACTTGTGTGCTTTCCCAGAGTGCAAGCATTGAACTGCATTAAATGGCTGGGGGCCACACTGGGAGATGTGTGGGCTACTGAAACCGATAGAAGACTGCAAGGGGACTTCCAAGTTGAAGTCTGAAGAGCGTTTAAGAGTAAAGAGTGCACGTAGATACCAGGGCCATCACAATGGAGGGGAAACTCCTCTCAAAGAACACGTCATGGCTGTAAGTTGTGACCTTGCAACTCCGTGACTGGGAAACTGAGGGGAGAATCTGACAACTCACCCCAGGTCAAGGACCAGGAGACTGACCCTGGGGAGCTGCTTGGCCTCTGGCCTCAGTCTGGAGTCTGGAAGAGCACAGCAGGCCAGGCAGCATCAGGAGGGAGAGGGAACACAGCAAGGCAGGCAGCCTCAGGAGGGAGAGGGAACACAGCAAGGCAGGCAGCATCAGGAGTGTTCCCCCTCACTCCTAATACTGCCTGCCTTGCTGTGTTCCCTCTCCCTCCTGATACTGCCTGCCTTGCTGTGTCCCTCTCCCTCCTGATGCTGCCTGCCTTGCTGTGTCCCTCTCCCTCCTGATACTGCCTGCCTTGCTGTGTTCCCTCTCCCTCCTGATGCTGCCTGCCTTGCTGTGTCCCTCTCCCTCCTAATGCTGCCTGCCTTGCTGTGTCCCTCTCCCTCCTGACGCTGCCTGCCTTGCTGTGTTCTCTCCTCCCTGATGCTGCCTGCCTTGCTGTGTTCTCTCCTCCCTGATGCTGCCTGCCTTGCTGTGTCCCTCTCCCTCCTGTTGCTGCCTGCCTTGCTGTGTCCCTCTCCCTCCTGACGCTGCCTGCCTTGCTGTGTTCTCTCCTCCCTGATACTGCCTGCCTTGCTGTGTCCCTCTCTCTCCTGATACTGCCTGCCTTGCTGTGTTCCCTCTCCCTCCTGATGCTGCCTGCCTTGCTGTGTTCCCCCTCCCTCCTAATACTGCCTGCCTTGCTGTGTCCCTCTCCCTCCTGATACTGCCTGTCTTGCTGTGTTCTCTCCTCCCTGATGCTGCCTGCCTTCCTGTGTCCCTCTCCCTCATGATGCTGCCTGCCTTGCTGTGTTCCCCTCCCTCCTGATGCTGCCTGCCTTGCTGTGTCCCTCTCCCTCCTGATGCTGCCTGCCTTGCTGTGTCCCTCTCCCTCCTGATGCTGCCTGCCTTGCTGTGTCCCTCTCCCTCCTGATACTGCCTGCCTTGCTGTGTCCCTCTCCCTCCTGTTGCTGCCTGCCTTGCTGTGTCCCTCTCCCTCCTGATGCTGCCTGCCTTGCTGTGTCCCTCTCCCTCCTGATGCTGCCTGCCTTGCTGTGTCCCTCTCCCTCCTGATGCTGCCTGCCTTGCTGTGTTCCCTCTCCCTCCTGATACTGCCTGCCTTGCTGTGTTCCCTCTCCCTCCTGATGCTGCCTGCCTTGCTGTGTCCCTCTCCCTCCTGATGCTGCCTGCCTTGCTGTGTTCCCTCTCCCTCCTGATACTGCCTGCCTTGCTGTGTTCCCTCTCCCTCCTGATGCTGCCTGCCTTGCTGTGTTCCCCCTCCCTCCTAATACTGCCTGCCTTGCTGTGTCCCTCTCCCTCCTGATACTGCCTGTCTTGCTGTGTTCTCTCCTCCCTGATGCTGCCTGCCTTCCTGTGTCCCTCTCCCTCATGATGCTGCCTGCCTTGCTGTGTTCCCCTCCCTCCTGATGCTGCCTGCCTTGCTGTGTCCCTCTCCCTCCTGATGCTGCCTGCCTTGCTGTGTCCCTCTCCCTCCTGATGCTGCCTGCCTTGCTGTGTCCCTCTCCCTCCTGATACTGCCTGCCTTGCTGTGTCCCTCTCCCTCCTGTTGCTGCCTGCCTTGCTGTGTCCCTCTCCCTCCTGATGCTGCCTGCCTTGCTGTGTTATCCCAGCCTCCTGTCTGTCCAGTTTGGATCCCAGCATCTGCTGTTTTGGTTTGTCCTTGGCCTCTGGCTTTAGTCAGCGACCTGTGTGAAGGAGTGGACATGGCGTGGGAAATCCATTTCAGTCCCACCCTTGCCCCACACTCTACCTCCACTGGCCTGATCAGACTTCCACACGTGGAATGGACTCTGGCAAAATCAAATCTCATGCTGCAAACTTACAATTCAGTTTATATCTGCGTCTGCCTACGCAGCTCATCAGACCGACTGGCTGGACATTCTGTGCCCCAACTCCTCAAAACACAAACGTTGTGGGATCTCGTTCCCAAAATGCTCCAGTTTTGTCCTGATTTAAGTTAGATGCCACCCTCTGATTGTCTCGTCAGTAGCTCTTGGCATCTAATTTCTATCCTGCGTGTGGTAGAATAGGAACCTATGCATTAATGAGCTGAGATTTCATTGTAATGATGTGATAATGAGAAGCAATCCTCATTAATAGGATCAATCCCATGACACCATAGGTACATCAAACAGTACAGTACAGAAGGTGGCCATTTGGTGCTAAATCATTTCAATGCTGATAGTATCCAACCATTTTCAAATTATGTTTTTTTTAGATTACATTACATTATAGCATGGAAACAGGCCCTTCAGCCCAACAAGTCCACACCAACCCATGCTCCTACACTTACCCCTTACCTAACACTACGGGCAATTTAGCATGGCCAATTCACCTGACCTGCACATCTTTGGACTGTGGGAGGAAACTGGAGCACCCGGAGGAAACCCACGCAGACATGGCGAGAACGTGCAAACTCCATACAGTCAGTCGCCTGAGGCGGGAATTGAACCTGGGTCTCTGGCGCTGTGAGGCAGCAGTGCTAACCACTGTGCCACCGTGCCGCCCACATGTTTGAGGTAGTCGAAAGCCAAGGAACATGGTTTCAATTCGAGGAAGCAAATGTTGCCCAGTCAAGTTAACATCAATAATCTTTAAGAGGATGTTGGGTTTATGTGAGGAATAGCCTGTCCAAAATGTATTACAAGGGCATTTAATGTGATGGTAGAGTGAGAACCTTGGGGGAGATGTAATATGGGCAGTTACTGTGTAATATGAATATCAGGCACAACATAGATCATCACAGGAAATGAGACAATATTGCGTGACATGATCATAACCTTCTGACAGCCTTGTGAAGGCACCGTTAGATTTTGATTTGATTTGTTTTATTATTGTCACATGTACCTAACGACTGTGAAAAATGTTGTTTTGCGTGCAGTTCGAACCACACAAAGCACATGAGAGTAAGAGAACAGATTGGAGAATACAATGTTACAGCTGCAGAGAAGGTGCACAGAGACCGAGATCAACATGGAATTAAATATTTGAGAGGTCCATTGAGAGGTCTAATAATAGAGGGGAAGAAGCTGTTCTTGAATCAATATGTATGTTTGTACAAACTTCTATATCTTCTACCTGATGGAAAAGGTGGAAGAGATTCTAACCGGGGTTGGAGGGTTCTTTGACGAGTTGGCTGCTTTTCCAATGGAGCGGGAAGTATAGATGGAGTCCGTGGATGGGAGGCTGGTTTGTGTGATGGACTGGGACGTGTTCACGACTCTCTGTAGTTTCTTGTGGTCTTGGGAATAGCAGTTGCCAAACCACACTGTGATGCATCCAGATAGAGTGCTTCCCATGGTGCATCTACAAAAAGTGGTAAGAGTCCTTGTGGACATGGTGAATTTCCTTAGCCCCCCTGAGAAAGATGTTGCAACCGATTGTTACAGTTTTAAATCAAAGTTGAGATTTTCCATCCTCCCTCAGCAGATTCATAGAGACGCTTTAGCAGCGCAACAAGATCAAGAATAGTCTAAAGCAATTGACAATATTATATAAGCAAGCAAAGGGGAAATATCTTGGAATCATTCAAAGATGAAACGGATTGATTATTGAAGAGGCAAGCCTTTGAGAACTATTTGTCTTTAGAAACAAGAAAGAATGATTTGCATTTCTATAGTACCTTTCAATGTCTTAGGACATCCCAGAATTTGTGTAACCGGTCTTGAAATGTAGTTTTTATTGTAATGTCAGGAACAGAGCAGCCAATTTGTGCACAGCAAGCTATCATAAACATCGATCAGACGAGTTGTTTTAGTAATGTAGAGGGAGAAATCTAAAACATGAAGGTGAGGAGTATTTTTGTGCTTTTCTGCACAGTAGATGCCATCGGATTTTTAAAAATCTGCCTAGGCCTCAGGTTAATATCCAAAAATTAAAAATCAGCCTTTTATTTGTGTTTCTGTAATCAGTGCACTTTTGTCACCATAATTAATATGCTGTTTCCTTTCCAACTGAGATTCACAAAAAAACAACTAGTATGCTGCCATTCACATTGTTTGTAAGCAGACTTATAAGTGGTTTTATCTAAATTACAAAGAGGAAGAATGCTTATAAAACAGCTTGGCTTCAGCTCTGATGAAGAGTCATCTAGTCTCGAAACGTTAGCTTGCTGTCTCTCCCTGGATGCTGCCTGACCCGCTGTGATCGCCAGCATTTGTTGTTTTTTGTACAGATTCCAGCACCTGCAGTAATTTACTCCAACATAGTAAAACAATACAGATGCCGCTAATTGATTTTAACACGGTTATAAAACCAGTTCATTAGTGATCAGTTAAACATGGACTCCTAATGCATTTTAACAGTTATATTGCACCTGACAATATTGTGGTGGTAATTATGATCGAGTGTCTTAAAGCATTACTGATTTTCTTACATTTCCATCAGGTAGAAACCATTGTTTCAGTTCTAAGCGAGTCTTGGCACTTGTTTCCAGTCTCCATTCTGAGTCCTGTGCTGCAGGCTTTATTTTGTCACACTGGTATCTGTCTAAGAACAAGATGAGATAAACAAGACAAGTCTCGAACACAATACCAAAACAATCACATACTCCACTTCCAACAGTTGTATCAAACTTGAGGTGCATTTTCTTTTCTGTATTACCTTCTTTCAATCCAGAAAAATACTCCCCTGAGTGGGGAAACATCATTATGTTAAAACAAGTTTCACTGGTTGAACAATGTGGATTTGATCTTAATTGTTGATCTGTTTATTAGCATGGGATGGAATAATGAGGTTTAAAGTTTTACCATCATGTTACCAGTTGTCTTCATAAATTATCTTACTTGGAATTACATAGAATTTAAAGCTCAGAAATAGGCTATTATGTCCATCTAGTCTTTATTTTTTCCTCTTCCCATCTACTCATCTAACCCTAACATGAAAATAAAATAAAATGACATGAATTCAAGTATTTACCTAGATTCCCTTTAAAAATAGTAAACCTCTTGGCGTAGATTACTGGGGAGGAGATACGCAGTGATATGACAGATCACCTTCAGAAAGGATAACCATCCTGGTACCCAAGAGACTAACCAAAGCAAAATGCCGAGTTTACACCAGCTGACAATTTCACCATGGCAGGCGTTTGATACTGAGCTCATATGCCAGGTCCCCCCTGCGCATGCCAACTACAGACCAAATGGAGAACTGTGGAGACTTGCTCCTACCAACAACGCAGAAGAACTGAGATAAAAGAATCTTCTTAACAGCTGATCCTAGTGCATTCTGACAGATTTATGCTTGACCCACTGCCAGGCATTTGAAACCTATCCCTGGGACACCTTCTGCCACAATATTGGCTCTGCATATGCAACATGGACACAAGGCCTGGGTGCTGAAATTCAGCGAAGGGATATTATGATGGAAATACTGAATGCATCTGCCTTAAATTCCACTGTTTGTTATTGTAAGTGAAGTATTCATCCTTACTTTCAAATCTCTTCACAGCATTGATCCCCCTGAGAACATAGAGCACAGAACAGTGATTCCTTATGAAGGACTTATGCCTGAAACATCAATTCTCCTGCTCCTCGGATGCTGCCTGACCTACTCTACTTTTTCAGCACCACACTCTCGACTCTGATTGCCAGCATCTGCAGTCCTCACTTCAGCCCTCAATGTTGTGCCAACCTTTTATCCGGCTCTAAGATCAAACTAGCCTCCATACCCTTCATTGTACTGTCTTCCATGTGTCCATCCAAGTGTCCCTTAAATGTCCCTAATGTATCTGACTCTACTACCACTGCTGACAGTGCATTCCACGCACCCCATCACTTTCTGTGTAAAGAACCTACCTCGGGCATCTCCCCTAAACCTTCCTGCAATCACCTTAAAATTATGTCCCCTCATGATAACCCTTTCCGCCCTGGGAAAAAGTCTATCCACTCTCATCAATGCCTGTCATCATCTTGTACACCTCTATCAAGTCACCTCTCATCCTTCTTCTGTCCAATGAGAAAAGCCCTAGCTCCCTTGACCTTTCTTCATAAGACATGCCCTCCAGCCCAGGCAGCATCCTGGTAAATCTCCTCTGCATTCTCTGTAAAGCTTCCACATCCTTCTTACAATGAGACAAACAGAACTGAACACAATATTCCATGTGTGGTCTAACCAGGGCTCTATAGAGCTGCAGCATAACCTCGTGGCTCTTAAACTCAATCCCCCTGCTAATGAAAGTCAACACACCATATGCCTTCTTAATAACCCTATCAACCTGGGTGGCAACTTTGAGGGATTTTATTTCTCTCACCTGCTCCAGCCCTACAACTCTCCAATATTACTGCTCTTCTTCAAGAAACAATTCCTAAAGGATGGAAGCAGGCCATTCTGCCCATCTTAGCCAGACCCACAGCCCAGTTCCTGCGTTTCCCATGGCCGATACACCTAATGTGCCACATTGTTAGACTGTGGGAAGGAACTGGAGCACCCGGAGTAAACCCATGCAGAATGGGCAACCTCCACACAGACAGTTACCTGAAGGTGGAATTGAACCTGGGTCTCTGATGCTGTGAGGCAGCAGCGATAACCACTGAGGCACCATGAGTACACTTAATTCCAATCGTTGTACTACTCTGGATAGGTTCTTTCCCATAACCTCTCCACAGTCATCTTTTAAGGGTTATCTTTTAAATCCTACATCTTTGACCAAGCTTTTGATTGCCCGGTCCTGATATCTCCTTTTGTAAGTTAAGGGGCAGGACGTTAAGAGGAGATGTGAGAAACAAAAACCTTCCCCCCCAGAGGATGCTGGGATTCTGGCTCCCACTGCCTGTAAACAAGGTTGAGCTAGAAACCCTCATCACATTGAAGAAGGATTTCAGTGAGCACTTGCAATGCCAAGGCTATGAGCCAAGTGCTGCAAAATGGGATTATAATAGTTCGAGGGTTGTTTTTGACCAACATGGACATGATGGGCCTTTTTCCATGCTGTGACATTAAGGTGGCTATAAAAATGCAAGTTAGTGTTGTAGTGGAAGTATCAACCTGTTTAAGGCAAATACCAATGCTAAGATAATGGAGATACAAGAATAAGTTCAAAGTGACTGTGGGCGCTGGAAATCTGAAACAAATACCGAAAATGCTGGGGAAGCTCAGCAGGTCTGGCAGCATCTGTGGAGAGAGAGTGAGAGAGAGAGTTAACGTTTTGAATCTGGTATGAATTTTTTTTCAGAACTGAAGTTTTCCTCAGTTCTGAAAAAGAATTATAACAGACTCAAAATGTTAGTTCTGTTGCTCTCTCCACAGATACTGCCAGACTTGCTGAGTTTCTGCAGCATTCTGTACGTTTTCTAACGGAGTTACAAATCTAGTTCAAACATAAGTGCATCTGAATATTCCATGGTGGCTCAGTGGTTAGCACTGCTGCCTCACAGTGCCAGGGACCTGGGTTCAATTCCCGCCTCTGACTGTGTGGAGTTTGCACATTCTCCCTGTGTCTGTGTGGGTTTCCTCCAGGTGCTCTGGTAAACTCCTGTAGTCCAAAAACGTCCAGGTTAGGTGAACTGGCCATGCTAGTGTGAGGTGCATTAGTCAGGGGGGAATGGTTCTGGGTGGGTTGCTCTTCGTTGGGTTGGGCTGAAGGGCCAGTTTCCACACTATAGGGAATCTAATCTACTTTCACTGCATGAGTAAAAGGCAAAACAAAATCTATTGTTAAGTCCTCCCATAAGTATGGGCATTTATTTCTTCTTTGTTATACATCCTCAAAACACATTTTTAAAAATTCCTTCTTTGCCAAGTCCATATAATAAAGATAAAGATAATCTAAAACCAAATAAACAACATTGGGAGTACTCAGCTATAAGGAAGAATATTATTGATCACCTGAATCCATTTTCCTTGTCAGACTTTGAATGCAAAAATTTGCATTCATAAGAAATGGGAACTGGAGTGGATCTGAGTCTGATCCTTCAATCACTACAAGGGTTCCATGATATTCTTTGCTTCGTTATTTCCTTCCCTATTTTATTAGGGAACAATGTTATTACTTGCTAAGCTGATGCAGACTTGTATTACTCTTTCATCATATTGCTGCAAATTCATTGATTAATTCCAATGGGAAATAAATCCCCATCTTCCATTCTTTTGCAAATTCGTGGATTTTCCTGAATGGGATGCAGAGGCTAGGTGGGTTAGCCATGGGAGATGTGAGGTTACAGGGATGGGCTGGGTCTGGGTGGGATGCTCTTTGGAGGATTAGTGTGGAGTCAATGGGCCGAATGGCTTCCTTCCACAGTGTAGGGATTTTAGACAGTAGAGTCTTTCCTAAGCAGAAAGTAAAGGTGAAAGTTGAACAGTGTTTCTTAAGTGCACTCCCTGCAAGTGTTTGGTCTCCTCGTCCAAGAGTGTAGTCTAGGGCTACACTATCTAATTTATGGCTTCCCAAACTATTTTCCATTACAAGCCTATTTTAACACAGGAGAATTGATGTGATAAAAACAAAGCAGTCATAAAATAACATGGTTACATTCTGTATATTATTTTTAATGTCAATGCATTATAACTCCACATAGAACATACAATGTAACTATAAAAATCCGCAGTGAAAATCCCAGGTCTCCAGGCACCATGCTACCACGAGTCACAAAGTTAAAAATCACACAACACCAGGTTATAGTCCAACAGGTTTATTTGGAAGCACTAGCTTTTGAAGTGCTGCTCCTTCATCAGGTGGTTGCGGAGTATAAAATTGTAGGACACAGAGTTTATAGCAAAAGTTTACAGTGTGATGTAACTGAAATTATACATTGAAAAAGACCTGGATTGTTTTGGTCTTTCATCTTTTAGAACCGGCATGTTGGTTTCAGTTTTTTCATACGTAAATCCCAGTAAATATGTAATTCTGTAAACTTTTGTTATAAATTCTGTGTCCTACGATCTTATATTCTACAATCACCCGATTAAGGATCAGTGCTCCCAAAGCTAGTGCTTCCAAATAAACCTGTTGGTCTATAACCTGGCGTTGTGTGATTTTTAAGTTTGTCCACCCGAGTCCAACACCGGCACCTCCAAGTCAGGACTACTCACAAAAGTCATTGTCCACCTTCATGGCCACCTGTTTGTGAAGCTGCTCGAGGAGATCTCTGATTTAATATACATGTATAAATGATCCCTGAGCATGCCTGATCAGAGCCATCTCAGGGAGGTGCTCACTGTTCAAACAGCATCAGGAGGCAACAAGATTAATGACATTTTGTTTCTCATGATCCCATTTGCTGTTCCCCCAGTAGGAATCGTGGACCCACATTTTGGGAACTGCTGCTCTCTTGCCAATTGCAGTTACCAACAGAAGTGTTTTTCAATAAATCACAATTGCAGATTCACAAAGCACGGTGAATTGACGAAATAGCACAGCACCAGAAATTAGGAAATATTCTAGTCGTCTCAGGTGAATTAACTATTCTCGGTTCTATAAACCACTTTTAACGGTCTGCTGATAGCGAGGAAAAATTTGGAATTCATTACAAAGCAACAAACTCAGCATTCTCGAGAGTGACTGAAGATAATGAATGTAAACAGGTTCTTAACACAGAGGTCAGGTTGAACATTTATTTGTTGCAAATTTTTGGATGCCTTTAAAGAATAAATGAAATGCGGGCCAAATTCTTGACTTTCAAACGATGTTTAGCAAGGTCGTATACAGAGGAGAGATTTAGAGAAAGAAGGAAATTCCCAACAATCAAGTGTAGAGATTCAACTTGAATAAAGGATTAGTTGGATGATAGTAAATGTATGTCGAAAGGGTGGTGCTAGAAAAGCGCAGCAGGTCAGGCAGCACCTGGAGAGCAGGAGAGTCAATTGTTCGGGAATAAGTCCTTTATCAGGAATTCCTGACGATGGGCTTATCCTTGAAACGTTGATCCTCCTGCTCTTCAATACTGTCTTACCAGCTGTGCTTCTCCAACGCCACACTTTTCGACTCTGACTCTCCAGCATCTGCAACCCTCACTTTCTTCTAATAGTAAACATATACCGGAATAAAAAGACGACACTTGACATAGAGCAGCATAAACTCAAGGAACACTTAAAGGTAATTACCCTTTCTCGCTCATCATATTGACCTCAGTAAGAGATTTGTCAGCAAAGGGTTACACCCCAGTTGAAAAACGGATGAGGTTTCAATTAGTGCAGCCATTCTCACCAAGGCTCATGGACAACACTCTCACTATTACATGCAGCGTGTCCATTCACATACTGCATCCTCCCAAATTAGATGAGATTACCTATAGTATGGAAACAGGCCATTAGGCCCAACAAGTCCACACTGACCCCTTTGAAGAGTAACCCACCCAGATCCATTCCCCTACTTTATATTTACCATTGACTAATGCATCTAACACTATTGGCAATTTAGCATGGCCAAGTCACCTGACCCACACATCTTTGGATCGGGGGAGGAAACCCACGCAGACATGGGGAGAATGTGCAAACTCCACATAAGCGGTTGCCCGAGGTGGGAATTGAACCCAGGTCTCTGGAGCTATGAGGCAGCAGTGCTAACCATTGAGCCACCAGACCACCCTACCTAGCCTTCCTGCCCTCTGTGCCTCCTAATCACTCACATCTCTCCAGTTGGTGCATGATCACTCATTGCTCTTTCATCCACTTCCGACAAACTCTAGCCCTGCCTTTGTCTCACCACATAAACATTTGGATCAACCGCACACTGACTGTTGGATCCCCAACACCTCGAGGGATTATCTGTGTTACCATATACCCTCTGTGCTCCCCATACCTCCAGAAAAGGATGGTCCCTCATTATTCAGCTCATTGTCTTTGACGTGAATCAACGAGCCATTGACAGTGAGTGGTAGCTATGAGTTTGAAGACAAAGACCAGAATTTTATGATGGCCTGTCAGCTGCTTTGAAAATGTGAATATTCCTTAACTGCTTCAACCACACTAATCCTCCCAGCCCCCATCTCTGACCTGCCATTGGTGACTCTCCCAACCTCATCCCTTAATTGAGGCCCTTAGTAACTACGAAGGGCTACTTCCTTCTAAATGCAATCTCTCGACGGAGGAAGGAGGTGAGGGACATGGGGGAAAGTTCAGCAGCTTCATCCAAGTCTGACGAGTGGTCAGACCCTGAGACATCTGCTCTGTTTCTTTCTCCACAGAAATTGGCATTTTCAGTTTTGACGTCACACTTCAGCTCAGGAGTCCAAATAATGCTGAGAAAGTCATTTATATCTCGCAATTTGAATCAGATATTGTCTCTGATTTATGCTCTCCTCAACAACAGGAAAACCAAATGAAATTAGATTACTGTATTGCTAAGCGTGTCCTCTATAAGGTTGAGTGGGATCCTAAACTCTCTGTGGTGACATGATGCCTCACAGCGCCAGGGACCTGGGTTCAATTCCAACCTCAGGCGACTGTGTGGAGTTTGCACATTCTCCTTGTGTCTGCATGGGTTTTCTCCCACAGTCCAAAGATGTACAGATTAGGTGGATTGGTAGGGCTAAATTGCCCATCGTGTTCAGGGACATGCAAACTAGGTGGATTAGTCATGGGAAATGTAGAATTATAGGGACTGGGTGGGATGCTTTTCAGAGAGTCAGTGTGGGCTTGATGGGTGGAATGGCTAGCTCCCACACTGCAGGGAGTCTATGATAGCTTGCTATGTGTGTCTTTTCCGCTACGAGTCACACCTGCCCTTCTTGTGTTCACCTGGCAATTATTAGCACACATTCCAGGAATAGATTGTATTTTTCCCTTGGGTATTCTTTGACTAGTACATTGACTTGAATAGCTGTAGATCTTGTCCACATCACGTCTTTATGCTGGTAATTTGAGGTTGATTCACAGGACACGTTTAGAATTTGAAGCAGAGAATCAGGTTGGGATTTTTATATTACGGGGAATGCTACAATCTCCAAATGTGTCTGACAAGTGTTTGAAACAAATTTGACTCATCAGCAACCAGCTTCAAGGATTTATATGACATAATTTCAAGCTTTGAGACTTTTGCTGTTTCACGCCGAGGGTGGTACATGTATGGAGTGAGCTGCTGGAGGAAGTGGTGGAGACTGGTACAATTACAACACTTAAAAGGCATCCGGATGAGTATATGAATAGGAAGGGTTTGGAAGGATGTGGTCCATGTGCTGGCAAGTGGGACTAGAAAGGTTGGAATATCTGGTCGGCTTGGATGAGTTGGATGAAAGGGTCTGTTTCTGTGCTGTACATCTCTATAACTCTATGACTCTAAGATGAACACTGACGAAACATTACTCCATAGGAACTAATAAACTGAACTGCTGAAAAGTTACCTAATATTAGTTTCTTAACTGGGCCAATAACCCATATATTGCAACACATTCTCCACAGGGTTAGACTCTTTACTAGTTTGATATTACTCCCAACTCACAATAGACTTACTTCTCCTTATTTTGCTGAGTTGGGCCGATCAAGGACATGTTCTGTTAGTTTTCTCTGAAACTTTACATGAAACTCCAACACCATGGTTCATTCTGGTGATGATTTCTCTGACCATGCAAGGAGGAATCCTTCAGATTTCTTAAATTCCTGATGGTTCCCTTATCTTGGCTAGAGGACTCAGTTCCATTAGGCTTCCATTTAGGATCTGACACCCTTTCTCGATGCTCGATCCCTGTGTTTTTCCCTTTTCTCTTTCTTTCTCTTTCTCCAGGATTCTTCCTCCTTGGGTTCTTGTTCCAAAGACATTGAGGCAAAAGGTCTGCAGTAACAAGACCATCTTCTTTGGCCTTTGCTTTCAGCTGTTCTAACCTGGCATGTGTATTTCAGCAGCAGCTCTCCTAGCTCACCCTGCCCCAGTTGCCAGGGGAGTCCTGGCCACACAGCATTGCACATTGCACCAATTCTCCTCATTACTTCATTTGCCCTTAAAGTGAAAAAGACAGTTTATGGCAATAACCATCTTACAGAATCTGTCATTTGCAAAAGGGCACCTGACTGGAGACAGGCAAGTTCTCAAATTTCAGAGTTTCAGAGAACATCTCTGGGACAAACGCACCAATCAACTCCACTGTCCTGTGGCCGAACACTTTAACTCCCCCTCACACTCTGCCAAGGACATGCAAGTCCTGGGCTCCTCCACCGCCAAACTCTAGCCACCCAACGCCTGGAGAAAGAACACCTCATCTTCTGCTTTGCCCCCCTCTAACCACACGGGCTCAATGTGGATTTCACCAGTTTCCTCCCCCCACCTTATTCCAGATCCAGCCCTCCAACTTGGCACCGCCCTCTTGAACTGTCCTACCTGCCTATCTTCCTTCCGACCTATCAGCTCCACCCTCCACTCTGACCTATCACCATCACCCCTCACCCTCATCCACCTATCTCATTCCCAGCTACCTTCCCCCCAGCCCCACCACCCACACTCCCTCCCCTTGATCTCTGGGCCCCTTGGGCCACCCTCCCCACATTTCTGATGAAGAGCTCATGCTCGAAACGTCGATGCTCCTGCTCCTCGGATGCGGCCTGACCAGATGTGCTTTTCCAGCACCAGACTTTTCAACTCAGGTACTCAAATTGGCAAAGCAGGCATCCCTGCTAGCTTGCCATCCCAATTCTGACCCGAAATCATTATCTAAAGCGTGGGGGAAGGCGGGTGGGGTGTGGCGACAGTTTGGAGGGGATGCTCAATATTGGATCGGATGTCCACAATTTTCTGTTGGGCTGTGGACTGAGGGAACCTCTTTGTTGGAAGTAGATGGGAATGTCAATTCTGAAACAAAAATAGATCAACCATAATCTTACTGAATAGCAAAGCAGGCGTGAGGGTCTACAGTGGCTCTTCTTTTATATGTTTGTACGTACATTTCTGTGTTCAAAATCGATGGCCTGTTAAGATCTTGTTCATCTTGCCTCCTATGACTTTTGGTTTATGATGACGGTGTGTCACATCAGCCTGGGCTCTATCCAAACCTATTATGGCGGCTCAGATTGGAAAGTAGATTTGAGAGGGACCTTCCCACCCCACATCCCTCCCATCACTTCCCCTTCTCCAACAGAATGATGATAGCCACTGGGCAATCATTGCAACTATCAGCCTTTCCCTATAAGGGTTGCCTTTCTAGAATTGTGAGCAGGGAGCTGTTTTCTATTTTTCGCACAGAGTGTGAAAAGGCTACTTTCAGTCTCCAGTCTCATATTGGCAGCACCTGCCTCTGTCAGTAGGGGCCGCTATTCACTGAGTGTTAAGAGGTCTTCTATGAGCTTGACTGGGTGGTGAGTCTATTCACAATTTTGTAAATTAGCTGCAACCTTGAAAATTGCAGTTTGGGGATCTGTCTAAATCATGTCAGACAGTATCAGGATATAAAACTGGCCCCTGATCAGTTCCTGACTCCTGTTAAAAATATTGCTCCATTTGTCAACACCGTTCTAACGGAAGATCTGTTATCAAGCATCTGATCTCTTTTGGAAATCAGAAAAGGTTCATCCTGCTTTGTCAGCTGCTCCAATTTTACGCTCAGAACTTTAGATATCAGAGGTCATGTGACTTTTGAAAAGGCTGGATTTGATACTTTCGTGAGACACGCCGGCAACATGTGTCCTTGGGTTGAAAAGCTATCTAGCAACAGCCTCTGAATTCTTGTGCTGCAATTTGTCATAAACCTGAGAAGGGCGAGTTGAACACAAACCACCACAATGCCTGCAATCTATGTCAGGTCTTCCTGTTTTTCACCTGTTGTGAGTTCAAAAACCAATATTGAAAGAATCTAAAATGAAGAATCTCTAACTCAAAGACCTAGGTCCAACTGACCAGCTACCATTAAGGAAATTCTGCTCTGTGTAGAATCCATACAGTGCAAATAGAGGCCATTCAGCCCATTGAGTCTTCATTGACCCTTCAAAGAGCACCTTACCTTATCCCCATAACCCTACATTTACCATAGTTAACCCACCTAGCCTGCTTATCACTGGACATTACAGAATAATTTGGCATGGTCAATTCACCAAACCTGCATATCTTTGGACTGTGGGAGGAAACCAGAGCATCCGGAGGAAACCCATGCAGATGCAGGCAGAACATGCAAACTCCACACAAACAATCACCTGGGGTTGGAATCAAATCCAGGTCCCTGGCACTATGAGGCAGCAAAGCTAACAACTGTGCCACCAAATCAGAAACGATGCATTCTGTTTTGAATGTTGTTATTATTTTAGTGTCAGAACTCAGAGGTCATGTAACTTTTGCAGAAGCTAGATTTGATACTTTTGTGAGACACCTAGTCTGCCCATCACTGGAGATTACAGGGTAATGTAGCATGGCCAATTTACCTAATCTGCACAAGGTGCTCTTGGGTTGAAAGCTATCTAGCAACAGCCTCTGGATTTTAACAAATCTTAAACCTGAGAAGGGAGAATTGAATTCCACAAAACTTGCAAGTTATATCAGATCTTTCTCTTTTTCATCTGCTGTCAGTACAATTGCAGTTGACAATAGGCAATATCATTGCTGAAACACCAAAGAAACTGTGAAAAAGCCACTTTACTCTATCCTTGTGGGTTGGATTCTTAATCTAGAGTACTTATTCCCTTTTCACCATGTTTTTCCAAGAATAATATTACTACAGACCTATGTGTCTATTCTGTCCTATTTGTAAATGAATACATTTGCTCAAATTTGGGTTTAAGAGGGACACAGTTTAAGTGTGTAATGCAGTTATTTATAATCCATTTCGCCATCTCCTCAAGTTCTCTCTGTCCATCAAGCTGAATTTCTATTGGGCAAAGGGAGTTAATGCTGTGATCAGTGAGTCAATTTAAATTATGCAGGTATGAGAAATAAAGGAATAAAAAAGTTCATTCAATTGAATCTTTTTATTTGTCCAGACATTTGCAAGAAATGCCAATGTAATATTTCTAAGGTATGAGCATTGTTGAGTGAATGATTTTATTTCATTAAATTTATGTCTGAAAAAGTTGCTCCTCTTGACATTGGCATTCTTGAAAGTGTCCTGTTAAGTGTATGACAAAGGTTTTGATGAAATGTGTCCTTTTCCAACAATAGTCAAGTACAACCAAATGACAATTTGAATAGATTGTAACTAATCAGAAAAACAGAAACGGCTGCAGGCAGGAAATGTTTGCAAAGAGAGAAACTGAGTAAAGTTATCATGTTTGTGATCCTTCATCAGAGCATTGAGTACTCGCCTTCTAGGAGAAAGTGAGTACTGCAGATACTGGAGAGTCAGAGTTGAAAAGAGTGATGCTGGTAAAGCACAGCAGGTCAGGCAGCATCCGCAGAGCAGGAGGATTGACGTTTCGGGCATAAACCCTTCATCGGGAATTGCATATAGGATTACAAATTATTTCTCAAAATGCTTTGATCTGCAAAGTAACTAGGTAAAAACAATGACTGCAGATGCTGGAAACCAGAGTCTAGATTAGAGTGGTGCTGGAAAAGCACAGCAGTTCCAGCAGCATCCGAGGAGCAGTAAAATCGACATTTTGGGCAAAAGCCCTTCCTCAGGAATACAGGCAGAGAGCCTGAAGGGTGGAGAGATAAGTGAGAGGAGGGCGGGGGTGGGGAGAAAGTAGCACAGAGTACAATAGGTGAGTGGGGGAGGCGATGAAGGTGATAGGTTAGGGGGGAAGGGGGGAGTGGATAGGTGGAAAAGAAGATAGGCAGGTAGGACAAGTCATGGCGACAGTGCTGAACTAGAAGTTTGGAACTGGAGTGAGGTGGGGGAAGGGGAAATGAAGACACATTGATGTCCTGGGGTTGAAGTGTTCCAAGTAAATGCAAATTCCACTAAAATTTCTAACACTTTCTATGAGGTTAATATAAAAATGCTATGCACATACATTATGTGGAGATAATTTTGATGCAACGTCAATTCAAGGTATTTTATTCCAATCACAATCACCTCCCATCTGCATCCATCTATCGCCATTCCATCTACCTTCCTCCAACCCACCCCCACCCGCTATTCATCTCTTGCCCCCCCCTTGCTCCCTCCTCATTCCTGATGAAGGGCTTATGCCCAAAACATCGACTCTCCTGCTCCTCGGATGCTGCCTGGCTTGCTGTGCTTTTCCAGCGTCACACTACTTGCGTTCTGTCTTGGCTGGTTGCTGCGTGTTGTGGGATCAGTTTTATCGAGGCTGCTGCAGAATGGACATTTCGCAGCAACACACAGAGGGAAAGAAGTAATATCTTAAAAGGTTGTAGAGAACTGTTTTTATTCATCAGAGGCAAAGCAATAAAATCTATTTACTGTGTCCTGCGGCCTTGCTATTAGGAACAAATTATTGCCTCTGTGTAAGTGCTGGTGTCTCTATAGGCACTGAACTCAAGTTAGAACTTAAAAAGAATGAAAGAATTGTTGCCTATGTGCTCTTAACTAGATTACTCCTGAAACATTGACATCTTCACTAGGTTCAACTTTCTTTAATGTCATTATATTTTCAACACTATTTCCTGACTCAGGTCCCATTGCAGCCAAAGAAACAGCTTGCAGAGGAGTGGACCAGTATCAAAGTATTTCTCAGCTTCAATGGGAACAGGGGACCCACTTATCAAATGTGCTGCAACATTTAATTACCTGTAACTAAAAAGTTTGAGTGACATTCACCATCTGCCTCTGTTCACCCCCGATTAGAATTTAAGAGACCACTTGCTCTCTCCCAGTCTTCAAAGATTAACCCTCTCCAAGTTGAGTCCTCATCGAGTACGCAGACTCAGAATAGCACTCGGACATCAATCTCCTTCAGAGGCAGAAGGTCGGCATTATCTGACGCTGCATTAACAGGCTCCCTACTGTTTTATTCAGTTGGTTGGCTCTCAATGCAGAGTGGGTTCAACTCCTGCACAGCCTGAGGTTACCATGAAGGACTCTGTTTCTCAACCTCGCTCCTCACCTGAGGCATGGCAACCCTCAGGTTAAAACAACATCAGTCTTCTCTCTCTCTCTCTCTCTCTCTCTCTCTTTCTCTCTCTCTCTAATGCAAGAGCAGCCCTATGGTCTGGTAAGATTATGGTGATTTTACCTTTTACAGTTTTCAAAGGGAATTTTTAACTTGCGTAAAGTGTTGTTTTGTATTGGAAATGCAGGACACATTTTGGACAAGCTATTGAATAGATTCATATTTTGGAGAGGGTTCACCTAAAAACTACTAGAGTGATGTTGGGTCTCGACTTTTAACTTGGTGAGAGACAAAATTAACCCAACCTCTATGAAAGTAATATCGACCCAGAGTAACCTCCTTACGTTGTGTGGCACTATCACCGAGCTAAGTGGGACAGACTTTGAAGCGATCGAGCAGCTCAAGACTGGACATCCATGAGGCGCTGTGGGGCATCAACAGCGGCAGAACTGTACTCCAACACGATCTGTAACATCATGGCCAGACATATCCCCTACTCAACAATGACCATCAAGCCAGGGGATCAACCCTGGTTCAGTGGAGAGTGTAGGAAAGTCTACCTGAAAATGAAGTGTCAACCTGGTGAAGCCAACAAACAGAACTACTTGAGTGCTAAACAGTGTAAGTAACAAGTGATAGAGCTAAGCGATCCCACAACCAACAGATCAGATCTAAGCTCTGCAGTGCTGTCACATTTAGATGTGAATGGTGGTGGACAATTCAACAACTCACTGGATGAGGAGGCTCAATAAATATCCCCATCCTCAATGATGGGAGAGCCCAGCACATCAGTGCAAAAGGTAAGGCTGAAGCTTTTACAGCAATCTTCAGCCAGAAGTTCATGATCCATCTCTGCCTCCTCCAGTGGTCCCCAGCATCACAGATGCCAATCTTTAACCAATTTGCCTACCCATAGTTACCTTGAAAAGGTGATGATGAGCTGCCTTTTTGACTCACTGAAGTCCATGTGCTGTGAGTGGACCCCAAAATGCTCTCAGAGAGAGGGAGTTCTGGGATTTTGACACAGCAATAATAAAGACATATATTTCCAAATCAAGATGATGAGTGGCTTGGAGGCGAACCTGCAGGGGGCGATATTCACATGTATACGCTACCTTTGTCCTTCTAGATGGAAGTGGCCATGGATTTGGAAGTTGCTGTCTAAGGATCTTTGGTGAATTTCTGCAGTGCATCTTGTAGGTGGTACACGCTGCAGCTACTGAGCGTCGGTGGTGGTGGGAGTGGATGTTTGTTCATGTGGTGCCAATCTAGTGGGCTGCTTTGTCCTGGATGGTATTTATGCCCTTGCTACTTTATTACATGACTATCCCAATCTGTCCTACATTCAAGCCTCCTCAAACCTAAGGTCATCTAAAACCCCCTGAAATCCCATTCGCCCATGAATGTTGTGCATTGTCATGTTTTGATTTTAATATCTGCATGCTTGCTTTTCAAGTCACTCTGTGGCCTTCACCCTCTGTCATCTCGGTAATCTGCTCCAGGCCCAAGTTGCTCTGAAGGATGATGGACTGAGAATCACTACACGACAGACGGAGTCCATTCTGCCTATCTGGGCTGCACTATCACTGCACTCAGAATTCCGGCCTCTGGAGCAGCCACACTTTTAATTGTTGGCATACCTGAACCAGAAACTCTGGAATTCTCTCCTGCAACCTTTCCTCCCTTCTGTCTGTCTTTCCTCTTGAAGTTGCTCCTTATAAAGAATACCCCTAATGTCGCTTTATGAGGCTCAGTGTTGAACATTGCTTAATACCATAAACCAACATTTTCCTAGCTACCATCAGTTCTGAGGAAGGATCAACAGACCCGAAATGTTAACTCTGATTCCTCTTCACAGATGTTGCCAGACCTGCTGAGTTTTTCCAGCAACTTCTGTTTTTGCTTAATCCCATTCCCGTGGTGTGTCTGTCTACATTTTACGACACCATCAGTGCTGTATAAAGGTAAGATGCTGCTGAAGCATGGCATCTCTATTGGCCCTGCACCATAATGTCCACTATAACGTGCTCAGATCTCTGGAGGAGACCACAAGCGCACAACCTTCTGACTGTGAGGCAACAGCGCCGTCACTGATATACACCTGAATTCCTGGAACAATTGAATTGAAACATTGAAAATTTAAGCCAAACATCAAGTAAGTAAATAAACTGTTGGAGGAGGCACAATGTTCATGTTTACTGTCTGGTAATGTTATTCCTCATTTGAATGCAAAGCGATACAATGGATGAATACATGAGAGTTTCGCCACAATATGTCAGGGCAAGATGTGTAAAAAAATAAGCTAGGGAGTACACAGACATCTTCTATATACTTCCAGATGATTTTTGCCGGGTCTAATTAAGAATTAATAAAGGGCTGTCATATAATCTCCTGTGGCGACTATAAATCAAATGAGGCATAAATGTGGGATTTTTTGCACTATCAGCTCCTTGCTCAGATAAGCAGTGCTGCAAACTGATTACAAATAAACCAGCCATCCAAACAGTCATTTATCACAGACAGTGGTTCTGATGCTTTCTGTGCGGATTCCTTTCATTTGTAATTAGTTGCTGATATCACAAAATACTCCCTGATGTTCTAGGCTGTGAGAAAAACTGACTTTTGCAACCTTTAGCTTGCTCACTGTTGTGCACACCTATGGGTTGTTTGTAATATACGTGGAGCTTATTTTAATTCCTAATTAGGATTACTGTCCACTTGCTGACTGAAGACTATCACAGACTGCTGGGTTCCAACGAGATGACAAAGTCCAGATGAATTACAAATCTGCAATTTTATTTAAAGTAAATCTTTGCAAAGTGTTGAAGTCTCAGAATTGGTGTAATTTGGCAGCATTTCTATCACAGAGAGCAAGGTCATTCATTCCATTGCGATATTGAAAGCTCTTTGACAAAGCTAATCATTTAGACCCACCTGCCTGCCCTTCCGTCTAAACTTGCAAATCCTTCCACTGCAAGCACTTAACAAATTTCTTTCGGAGTGTTAACCATTGAACCTGTTTCCACAAGGCTGTGCATTTCAAATCACCACGATAAATATATTCTACTCATCTCCCCTCTGGATATATTGTTGATGATCTTAAGCTTGGATCCTGTGATTATTGACCGTCCTGTCAGCAGAAGTACTTTTTCCTTTTTTACTCAAACAAACTGCTCAATCATCTTGAACAGCTCCATCAAATCTCTGTTAACCTTCCCTGCTTGATGGAGACCAAGTTCCACACTCAGACTCACGGTTTAGGAGTGTCCAATGATGCATGAAATAGCCAAACTATTACTTTTGTCGATTTCCAAGATTGTTCTTCTTCCCTGAAATGTCACCTTGGAGAAATGATGGCCTAGTGGCATTATCGCTGGACTGTTAACCCAGGAACATTCTGGGGACATGCCTTCAAATCCTACCATGGCAAATAGTGAAATTTGAATTCAATAAATTTGTCTTGCAAACGTTTCGTCCCCTGTCTAGGTGACATCCTCAGTGACACTGATGATGTCACCTAGACAGGGGACGAAACGTTTGCAAGACAAATTCCCAGCTCGGCGAACAGAACCACAACAACGAGCACCCGAGCTACAAATCTTCTCCCAAACTTTGAATTCAATAAACTTTTAAATAAGCAAAATCTGGAATTAAGAGTCTTCTGGTGACCATGAAATGATTGTTAGGAAAACCCATCTGGTTCACTAATTCCCTTTAGGGAAGGAAACTACCATCCTTATCTGGCCCACATGTGACTCCAGACCAAAGCAATGTGGTTGACTCTTAACTACCCTCTGGGCAATTAGGGATGAGCAATAAAATGCTGACCTAGTTAGGAACGCTGTTGTTCTGTGAATGAATGAAAAATAAGTCACTGTCCCGTTGCCAGATGATATAGTTTAAGGGGCACCATTTTACTTGAGCATAATTGACTAGGAAATGACTTAACACTCAAGTGCCTTTCGGAGACATTTATGTGGAAGGAAGTGATGTAAAGTCACATGATGATCTTGCAGCCTATAGCAAGATATAGCCACAGTAAGGTGTGTGTGTGTGTTTGTTGCCTTCCCAATTGACATGTTACTATAAGATGTTCCAATCGAGTTCAATACCATCTCCATTGCGCTCAATTGAGCCAAGGCCATGAGAATCAATGAGACCACTCCACAATATACACGCTACATGAAAATCAATCCTATTCAAATACATTTCATTTTGAATCCTTTCTATCAGAGAGACAGTACACAAACACAGGACCTTGAAGAGGCCTCTTCTGGAGTACTGTGCCCAGTTCTGTTTGCCCTTTAATAAGAAGGATATAATCAAGTTGGGGAGGGTTTAGAAAAGATTTACCAGGATATGCTGGGAATAGAAGTTTCAATTATAGGAAGATGCTGAACACACTGGCACTGTATTCACTGAAGGTAGGAAGTTGATGGATGACATTACAGAGGGTTTTAAAATCAGTGAAGGTGAATGGCAGGTGTCTTTCCCCTAGAGTGGGGGATTCCAAGAGTAGGGGGCATTTTTTAAGGTGAGAGGAATAAGTTTTAAAAATGACACGAGAGGCAACTTTTTTACATTCGTGTGTGGAATGAACTTTCAGAGGAAGTGCTGGATGCAGGTACAGTTACAACATCTAAAAGACATTTGGATAAGGACATGAATAAGAAAAGCTGGGAGGGATATGGGCTAAGCACAGGCAGGTGGGACTAGTTTAGTTTGGGATTATGGTCAGCATGGACTGGTTGGACCAAAGGCAAAAGTGAGGACTGCAGATGCTGGAAACCAGACTTTAGATCAGAGTGGTGCTGGAAATGCACAGCAGGTCAGGCAGCATCCGAGGAACAGGAAAATCGATGTTTCGGGCGGGTCTGTTTCCGTGCTGTATGACTCTATGACCTGGGCTCGATTGGAGTTTGACTTTGCGGGAGCAAGCTGAGAAGTGCAAGGAAGTTCAATCATATCCATACCTTTTCCAGCCCTCAACCTTTCCCTGGGGTATCATAAATTCTCAGGAAATTAGTTGTATAATCAGTGATCCATATTGTATACTGTAAGGTCACAAATATAAATGTATAGTTCCATTGGTAATGGGTTGGAACATACTTGCCTCTCACTGTTGCATTAACAGCAGCCGTTGCAACTCAAAGCAATATTTTCAGTCAGCAAAGGTTTCACGTTACCAAAGACTTAATTAAGGTCAACTTTTGAGTCATGAACCCATCAACATGTGCATTTCCCATTTGCAGGCATTGAAAACTAACCGAGAGGTGGTTTGTGTTAACAAATCTCTGAACGCTGGAAGTAGAGCGAAGGCCACTCTAAGTTCAGAGTCTGCACTTCACTGCAACCAGCCCATCCACTTTATCGCTGACAGCTTGCAGTGCGGGTAAAATTGCCTCCTAATGGGAGATCAGATCCGACAAGCAAAAGGTTGAAGTGTCTTGAGATGTTCTTGTGTGAGCAAGTTTATTTTGTTGACTCAAGTTCAACTGGATAATTTTACAAACTACACACATCCTTTCTCAGAACAATCTTTCATTCAGGTAAAAGCGAAACATTAAATTTTGATCTTTTATTGTACAGCAGTGCAAGGAATAAGGAGATGAATTTCAGAGAAAGTCCATCTATAATTATTCTGGAAGAGCAGTGTCAAAATGGCAATCCCTCTGACAACATTTCGACAGGCAAACAGGATAATGCCTAGAAACTTAACTGTTAATATCTTGGAGACTAAGGAGTAAGCAGGAAAGGAAGATTCAGCTCATTTGATTTTTAATGGAAGAGGTTAATAGCTTTGAATTCTTATTTAGTACGAGATCAAGACATTGTTCCTGATAATATCTGTCTTCTGAGTTTAAGCCAGAAAATCCCACAAGTACTTAATCTTGGATCTATAGGATTCAACTAACCTCTTCAGGGGGCAAGAAATTGCCCCAAAATATTACCTTCTCCCAAATCGCATGATGAAGTTTATAAAGTTTTAGACATGCTATAAATGTCACGTAAATGTTAAAGATCTGGGATGTCTCTCTCTAAAATATACACTTCCCCACTTAAGGAGTATATAGGGTTCATTTGAATTGTAACAGAAATGCTGAGATGATTTCCACATTTTACAACTAAATTACCATAAATTATCAAGCTTTAATTAAACTGCTATGACAAAAGCTATTGAAATATGTCATACCAATTTAATAGAATGCATTTAGATCTTACTTCTATCTACTTCAGAATATCTAAGAGCATCGATGAACAGCTAAAGAATAGAATATTTAACAACATCCAACAATCGAATATCCATCAACATTTAATATTTTTCATTAAATTTCCATGCAAGTGAGATAGCTGTCCTGGTGGGAGAAAGTATTTTTCAAGGATTATTATCTGAGGGTTCGTAATGCTGCACCTTCTGAAATGACAGGAAAAGGATCTTATATTGTCCATATACTTCCTGCTTTGGAAATTTGGGTGTTAACTCTCTATTCAGGTTCTCCCACTTTCGTGTGATACTGTATCATTTGTACGTTATTCCTTATTTCATAGAATCAATCATATTCTATCTGTGGAGAGAGTGACAGAGTTAATAGTTCATGTCCAGAATGTCACTGCTTCAAGTTTTCAGTGTTCTGAAGAAGAGCAGAATGGGCTAGAAACCTTAATTCTGTTTCTCTGTCCCCAGATCTTAGAAGTATAGAATGTAGAATATAGAATATTCTTCATTGCCATTTGTATTCCAGTGCAAGACCACAGTGAAAAGTTTTTATAATGGCTGCCTTTTAATGGCACCATCTTAGGTACAAGAACCTTGGCACAAATCTTACAGAGTGAAAATAATCGTGTTGTTGTACAAAAGAGGGTTGAAAGGAAAGCAGTAGCATTACTTAAAGTGCCTGAGACCGAGTTAGGAATGAGGTTGTTATAACATTGTGAAAAGGATTTACATTACAGTCCGATAAACAAAATTCCAAACAGCAGCAGCTCAGCACAAGGCCCCATGCCCAAGTCCAACAATTGGATCTTCCACATCAAGCAGAAAGAGCAGAGAAGACTTAAATGTTGAACTTTCTCTTGAGATGAGAATGCTACCAAGATGGCCACATGTGGCACCTGTAGTAGTTAAAGGTCTAACACTCCTACAGCTATTCAACTGGACAAGTTCTTTGAAGTGTATTTCACATCAGGCAAGCAATAGGCACAATGAGAGCGTAAATGGCCACCCGTTGGATGCCTTGCAAAATCCCTTGAGGAAGCATTTATAAACAAATGCCCGACATTTTGGGTTGTGGGGTTCTGCAGTGGAAACGATATTGCCATACAGACCAGCACTACAAAGTAATTGTAGACATATTGAACTTTCAATTCCATATCTTTGGTTTCTTTAGAAAAAGGACTGCTGCAGTCAGAAGACAATTGCGGGTGTAAATTCAGCGACTTTCTGTCAGAGTCCTATGGAATTAGTGCCTCATGTGTACAGTTTTTGAAGGATGAAGAAAGACGAAGATGAAAGAGATATCTAAAGGCTAACTATACAAACCCCACTCAGCATAAAGCCATCTCCTACAGACCAGGCTGGGGTTTTACACTCCCAAGGGGTGTACAAGTGAAGGGGTTAAAAACCAGGCACAACATTCAATTGTAATAATCACAGAGGACTGTGGGTGCAAGAAATCTGAACCAAAAATAGACAGTGCTGGAAAAGTACAGCAGGTGTCCCAGTGGAAAGAGAGAAAGAGGGAGGTAAAGGATAGAGGAAGAGAAAGAGAGAGCAAGAAATGAGAGAGAAATGGGAGAGAAAGGAAAGAACGAAAAGGGAATAGACAGAGATTCAGGAAATATCACAGAATTCCTACAGTGTGGAAACAGGCTCTTCAGCCCAAGAAGTCCATACCACCCTTCTGAAGAGTAACCCACCCAGACCCATTCCCCTAATGCTCTACATTTACTCCAGACTGATGCACCAAACCTGCACATCCCTGCACACTATGAGTAATCGAGTGTGGCCAATTCGTCTGACCTTTGGATTGTCAGAGGAAATCAGAGCATCCAGAGGAAACCCATGCAGACATGAGGAGAGTGTGCAATCACCACACAGACAATTGTCTGAGGCTGGAATTGAGCCTGGATCCCTGGCGTTGTAAGGCAGCAGTGCTCACCACTGAACCACCGTGCCACCCAAATCGCAGTACAAGGAGTTTGAACTAAGATAGCTTGGGCTGACGGGTAGGAACTCTCCCATATCTCAGAAGATAATAAGACATAGGAACAGGAGTAGCCCATTCAGTCCATCCATTCTGTTCCACCATTCAATATGATCATGCCTGATCATCTAACTCTGTAGTTTCTCCCCCCCCCCAACCACACCCCCCCCGCCTTCATTGAGGACAAGCAATCAGTCCTCAGCAAAGGCCTCACCTTCATCCCCCTCCGCTCTCGAATCAACGAGTTCAACACTTCAAACACTTCTTCCCCCGCCTCTGCCTCTGAGCTTCTTTTTTTACCAAGACTCCCGCCCACCCTCTGAGGACCCCTTCACCCACCTCCAACACACCCCATCCACCTGGACACCCTCTGCCGGCCTGTTACAGGCCCTTGATCTCTTCATTTCCAACTGCCGCCGGGACATTGACCATCTCAACCTGTCCACCCCCCTCAGTCACTCCAATCCCTCATCCTCACAATGTGCTGTCCTCCACTCCTTCTGCTCCAACCCAACCTCACCATCAAGCCAGCGGACAAAGGGGGTGCAGTGGTAGTTTGGCACACTGACCTCTAAACCACTGAAGCCAGGTGCCAACTTGAAGACACCTCCTCCTACCGCCTCCTCGACCATGACCTTATCCCCCATCACCAAACCATCATCTCCCAGACCATACACAACCTCAACACCTCAGGGAATCTCCCACCCACGGCTTCCAACCTCATAGTTCAGGAACCCTGCACCGCCCGATTCTACCTCCTTCCCAAGATCCATAAGCCTAACTACCCTGGTCGACCCCTTGTCTTAGCCTGCTCCTGCCCCACTGATCGCATCTCCACCGACCTCGATACTGTCCTATACCCCAGTCCAGGAACTCCCTACATATGTTCGAGACACCACCCAACCCTCCACCTCCTCCAAGACTTGCATTTCCCTGGTCCCCATTGCCTCATCTTCACTATGGATATCCAATCCCTCTACACCTCCATCCGCCATGACCAGGGCCTCCAAGCCCTCCATTTCTTCCTTTCCCAATGTCCCCAACAGTACCCTTCCACTGACACTCTCATTCGTTTGGTTGAACTGGCCCTCACCCTCACTAATTTCTCCTTTGAATCCTCCCACTTCCTCCAGATGAAAAAGGTAGCCATGAGCCATGAGTATGGGGCCCAGCTATGCCTGTCTCTTTGTTGGCTACATGGAACAGTCCATCTTCCATAGTCACACCGACAACACTCCCCACCTCTTCCTCCGCTACATTGATGACTGTATCGGCACCAACTCGTGCTCCCATGAGGAGATTGAACAGTTCATCATCGTCACCAACACATTCCACCCTGACCTTAAGTTCACCTTGACCATCTCAGACAGCTCTTTCCCCTTCCTGGACCTCTCTATCTCCATCAACGGTAATCAACTCAACACTGACATCTTCTACAAACTCACCGATGCCTGCAGCTACCTGGACTACACCTCCTCCCACCCTGCCTCCTGTAAAAATGCGATCCCTTATTCCCAATTCCTCCGCCTCTGCCGCATCTGCTCCCACAAGTTCCACCACAGAACACACCAGATGGCCTCCTTCTTTACAGACCACCATTTCCCCTCCTATGTGGTTGATGATGCTCTCCAAAACATCTCATCCACTTCCTGCATCTCTGCCCTCAAACCCCATCCCTCCAATCACACCAGGGAAAGAGCCACCCTGGTCCTCACCTTCCACCCCACCAACCTCTGCATACATCGCATCATCCTCCACCACTTTCGCCACCTCCAAACAGACCCCACCACCAGGGATATACTTCCCTCCCCACCCTTATCCACTTTCCATAAAGACCATTCCCTCCGTGACTATCTGGTCAGGTCCACGCTCCCCCCAACAACCCACCCTCCCCTCCTGGCACCTTCCTCTGCCACCACAGGAATTGCAAAACCTGCATCCACACCTCCCCCCTCACCTCCATCCAAGGCCCCAAAGGATCCTTCCACATCCATCAAAGTTTCACCTGCACATCCACCAATGTCATTATTGTATCTGTTGCTCCCGATGCGGTCTCCTCTACATTGGGGAGACTGGATGCCTCCTTGCAAAGTGCTTTAGGGAACATCTCTAGACACCCGCACCAGTCAATCCCACCGCCCCATGGCCGAACATTTCAACTCCCCCTCTCAGTCTGCCAAGGATATGCTGGTCCTGGGCCTCCTCCATCGCCACTCCCTCACCACCTTTTGCCTGGAGAATGGATGCCTCATCTTCCACCTCAGGACCCTCCAACCCCACGGCATCAATGTGGATTTCATCAGTTTCCTCATTTCCCCTCCCCCACCACCTTACTCCAGTTCCAACCTTCCAACACGGCACTACCCTCATGACCTGTCCTACCTGTCCATCTTCCTTCCCACCTATCCGCTCTACCCTCCTCTCCGACCTATCACCATCACCCCCCCACCTCCATCTATCTCCACCTCAGCCCCACACCCACCCCCTCAGCTCACAAGCCTCATTCCTGAAATGTCGATTCTCCTATTCCTCGGATGCTGCCTGACCTGTTGTGCTTTTCGAGCGCCACACTCTTAACTCTGTAGTTTTTCCTAGTATCTCTTCAAACCCTTTGACCTCTTTGGCCACATGATGGAGCACAGCTAATGGTGCCTATCGAAGAGATTGAGAGCTCCACGGTCACGCTCAGACTGCACAAACCTCTGCATTGACTTTGTGAAAAGTAATGTATCGTCTATAACTAATTCCTACCCAACACACTGGTAGAAGATTACAGAGATTGGGTTACTTTACCAAGGCAGATTTACTCAAAACTAGATGCCGTCTGACTAGTCTAATTGAATTTTGTTTGAAAAGGTGACTAAATATATTGATGAGGGTAGTGCAGTTGATGTGGTTTACACAGACCTCAGCAAAGCCTTTGACATGGAAGGCCCATCCAAACTTTAAGACCCAATAGCATCTAGGGAACGAGAGCAAACTGCATCCAAAATTGGATTAAAATTAGGAGGCAAAGGGAGGAATGGTTTTGTAATTGGAAGCCTGTGACCAGCAGAGTACATCAGGAATTGGTGCTGGGACCCTTGCTATAGTGTACATTAATGACTTGGATTTGGGTGTATCAGGTGTCATTAGTAAATTTGCAGATGATGTGAAAATTGGTGGTGTTGTTGATCATGAGGGGATGGTCTCCGGCTACACACTGATATTGATCAGATGGTAAATCAGGCAGAGGAATGGCAGGTGGAATTGAATCCTCATAAACGTGAGGTGATGCACTTTGGGAGGTGTAATAAGGGAAAGATATACACAATGAGTGAAACAAAGGGACCTTGGTGTTTCAATCCACACATCCCTGAGTTGTCAGCAGAGGCAGAGAGGGTAATGAAAGCAGCCAATGGGATTCTTGCCTGGGGCACAGAATACTGGAGCATTGGATAGGCCACATTTGGAATACTGTGTGCAGTTCTGGTCACCGCCCTATCAGAAAGAGGCGATTGCTCTAGACAGGGTGTAGACAAGATTCACCAGGTTGCTGCCTGATGAAAAGCCTCAGTTCTGAGGAGAGACTGGATGGGCTGGATTTGTTTTCTCTGGAGCAGGGGAAGGTTGAGGGGCATCTGACTGAGGTGTACAAATTACGAGAGGCACAGACAGAGTGGATCATGAAAACCTCTTCCCCTTAGGTATGTCAAAGACCAAAGGGCATAAGTTTAAGATGAGGAGCAAGTGGATTACAGGAAAGCTGAGAAGCAAAAATTCACTCGCAGGGTGGTAAAAATATGGGCTGAACTGCCTGAGAGAGTGATGGAGGAAGGTATTCTCACTACATTTAAGAGGGTAGTACGTATGTGGGATGAGCTGTCAGAGGAAGTGGCGGAGGCTGGTATGATTACAACATTTAAAAGGCATCTGGATGGGTATATGAATAGGAAGGGTTTAGAGGGATATGGGCCAAGTGCTGGCAAATGGCACTAGATTAATTTAGGATATCTGGTCACATGAACATGTTTGACTGAAGGGGCTGTTTCCGTGCTGTACATCTCTATGACTCTAAGCATCTGGATGTGCACTTAAAATGTCAGGAGAGACCAGTCTATGAACAGGTACAGGAAAATGGGATTTGTGTAGATTGGTGTTTGTTAGTCATTATAGGTGTGTGGGCTGAAGGATCGGTGTCTATTTCCTATGACTGTGACTCTAAGGCTTGCTGGCAAATTCCCTTGACAGACTTTGTAACTCCAAGTGGTTTAGCCTCGTATTCACTCATACATTTCAGACTGCAGAATACCTGAGCCATTTTACAAAGGCTGATGAGCCAGATATTGGTGAGTTTGTCTAAACACTGAGTGTACCTAGTGTGCAGTAACACTTGGAAAACACACCTGGGATCCTGGTTAAAGGGAAGAGAGCTTTTTTAAATTGATCTTGCGGTGGCCAACTGAGAGGGAAAGTGAGTAAAAAAATGGGAGCCAATTCATCCTTCTTCATCTGGAAATTAATAATTCCTGACATTAAGGAGAAGGTGAGGACTGCAACATTTCATGGGCTTTTGGATTTGGGGTATCCCATCTGGGATCGTAATGTATTGGGGAAACCTGTGCAAGGATTCTTTACATCAACATTAATGGCAATTTTAAGTCATTTGCATTATTCTTCAAAAGACCTCACTGATCTTCCATTCACATTATGGCAGGAGATTGTAACAATAATACATGAAGGAACTGTACAAGATGGACGGGCCGCACCTAAACTGGAGGAGAAACCAAGATTTCAGATGGAGGTTCACTAGTGCTCCTCAGGAGGGCTGGGAACCAGAGCACACATCATTGAGTGGAGGGATTGAGGGGGAGGTAAATGTTAGGACCAATAAGTCTGAAAGGAAGGTCAGGCAGAGACAGGTAAATGAATGTAATGGGACAGATGGGCTGAAGCGTGTTTATTTCAATGCAAGCTAAGGCAATTGAGCTTAGAGCCTGCATCAGTACATGGGACTATGACGTTGTTCCATCACAGAGACCTGGTTGAGAGAGCGACAGGATTGGTTGCTCAATGTTCTAGGGTTTTGATGCTGGGAATGGTCATAAATGTCAGATTTGTAGATTCCAATAAAACGGATCTAAAGATAAGCCTGAAGCCCTCAAACTTTGAAACTAAACTAATCTGATAGACTTTGCATATGTCTGGTTTGATAAGGTGATGGTACGTGATGTTTAGGACTTTATATTGGCTGTGGGACAAGAACCTAATTAAAGTACAAATCAAGAACTGTGCACTTTAATGAGTCATTTGTGCTCTACTCCACCATAAAATCTGATGCATAATTCATTCATACGTGGCTGAGCATGTCACAGTTATATTTGGATTTTGTTTCTCTGCTCTACCTTATATTCTAAAGGCATTGAGAACATGCTGACCTTGACCAATATTGATAAACATACGATGAAGGGAAGTAGCAGATGCACATTTCTCCCCAGATCCCTCCACCCACCCTTACCAGAGAAACACAGCAACTAGGATTAGGAGGAGGCCAATCAGCCCTTCAAACTCAGTCTGCTATTCTATATGATCATGGTTGATCATCCAACTCAGCACCCTGTTCCATTTCCTTCCCATACCCATAGATCCCTTTAGCCCTATGCACTATATCTAACTTCTTCTTGAGAAGGTTCAATGTTTTGCCTTCAACCACATTCTGTGGCAGAGAATTCCACAGGCTCACCACTTTCTGGATGAAGAAATGTCTCCTCATCTTAATCTCAAATGGCCCATTCTGTATCCAAAGACTGTGACCAACTCTGATATTTGCCAAGGTGACACATCAGCTCGATCTATAGCAGAAGAAGCTACTCCTTATCTCAGTCCTAAATGGTTTGCCTTTTAATCTGAGACTGTATCCCTTAATGCAGACCCCAGAGCCAGGGGAAGCATTCTTTCTGCATCACTGCTGTCTAACCCTTTATGAATAGTGTAAGTTTCTAGGACATTACCTCTAGTTCTTCTGAACTCCAGAGAATACAGGACAGACTTCTGAATCTTTTCCCATAACCGTCTGCCTATTCCCTCTACGGTGAGTATATCCTTTCTTAGCAAGCGAAAGCAGAAATTGCTGGAGGAACTCAGCAGGTCCAACAGCCCCTGTGGAGAGAAAGCAGAGTTTCACATCTGAGAAGTCAGTGTTTCCGGATTTGTGACTTCAAGAGAGCTGATAGCAGTTAGGAGAAAGTGGTATTAATGCTGAAGACAAGGTTGGGGGGAAGAGATGAAGGAATTAATGGAGATGGAACTCGAGGGTGGGGAGGGGAGGGGAGAGGGGGAGAGGGGGAGATAGAGGGAGAGAGAGAGAGAGATGAAAGGGGTAGGTAAACAAGGGGATTATGGATGGCAAGTCAGGATGGAGAGAAGCTGAATAAGTGATAATGAGAGCTGAGGGCAGTACTGAATACGTAGTCCATGCTGAAAGGAAACTATGTAATGTGAGAATAGACCTGGGAGTGGGTAAAAGTGGGTTGGAGTCTGGATTAAAAGCAACCATATCATTATAGGACCAGGTGTAGGAGTGGGTAAAAACATAGGAGGACAGAATTAATGTTATTGAACTCAGTGCTGAGTCCTAGAGGTTGCAGGGTCCCCTCGCGGAAAATTAGATGTTGTTCTTCAAGCTTACACTGAGGCTGGCTGGAGCAATGCAGAAGGCCTGTGACAGAATGGTTGGCCAGGGAACACATTGTGTTGAAGAGGCAAGTGACTGGAAGCTCAGGCTCATTGTTACAGACGAACATGGATGGTCTTCAAACCCAGTGTGCATTTTGTCTCCCCAGAGGAGAGGAGATCACACTGAGGACAGCGAGTAAATTAGAATAGATTGAATGATGTGCAAGTAAATTGTTGCTTCACCTGGGAGTTATGTCTGAGCCCTTGGATGGTGAGGAGGGAGGAGGTAAACAGGCAGGTATCACACGGCATGCCATTGATTCAAGAGGCACCATGGGGATGTAGGGACATGTTGGAAGTGGAAGAGTTCTGATGAAGATGGTGCATGTTAGGTGGATTGGACATGGAATATTGTCTGTTGTGTCCAGGGATGTGCAGGTTAAGTGGTATAACTGTTGTAAACGTTGGGTTATGGGGATGGCATAGGATGGCCCACTTTGTGAATGTTAACATCAAACCTTTAACAATTTTGAATCTAGTTCCTGTTCTTAATTAATCACTTGAAGTGCTAAGTGTTTGAGCATGAATCTTGCCATGGCATTAGTTAAGACCAGTCATGATCGCTCCCGCCCCAACTCAGAAATGCAAATGTTTCAATCGTTCCTCCCACCATAAGGTTTAATATGGAAAGCAGCAAGCACTATTCTGAATTGTAAGTCAATGCATTATTTATCCTTATATACTAATCACATTGAATTACATTAATGGATGTGAGCTCATTGTGGTGACATGCTGATGTGTTGAATTTGTCAAATGATGGTGGAATGGAACATTGAAGGAGAGATTTGTATCCTGATTGAAGAACTGTATTGTGAGTATGAGAACAGGAAGGAATGCTAGGAAGTATAGGATGTATTGATCAAGTTGCAGACATGCTAAAGTCCATCAATGATTTTTACACTATTGTTTCATTGTTTCTGTTAACAAAAAAATGCCTCCTTCCCTCCAGAATTGGAGACTGATAAAAATGTTAGAGCTGACAACTGCCTGAATATACTCAAGAATAACATTGGAAGTGTTCAGATGCCTGGCAACAATTTTGAACAGGACAGTTATGGATTTTTTTGAAAAAATACGTAAATGGTTCAGTTAAACCAATTTTAAAAGTGGCACACTGACATGGAAGGAAAAGGTATAAAGAAAGATACTGAAAAGGGCGTCACAGTGGCTCACAGCGGCAGGGACCCAGGTTCGATTCCAGCCTCGGGTGACTGACTGTGTGGAGTTTGCACATTCTCCCCGTGTCTGCGTGGGTTTCCTCCGGGTGCTCCGGTTTCCTCCCACAATCCAAAAATGTGCAGATTAGGTGAATTGGCCATGCAAAATTGCCCGTAGTGTTCAGGGACATGTTAATTAAGGCTAAATGTAGTTATAGGGTAAAGGAATGGGTTTGGGTGGGATATTCTTCAGTGGGTTGGTGTGGACTTGTTGAGCCGAAGGGCCTGTTTCCACACTGTGGGGATTCTATTCTGTAAAAAAGAATTTGCCACTACAGTGCACAGAGCATTTTGATCATCTGTTCCAAAGATACTTTGGGAAATCTGTTGATAGATGGACTATCTGAGACAGGGTGACTCTTTCAGGATGTCTCAGTAACCAGTCATTATGAGCATGATATTTGTGCTTATAATTTAATAAAGGTGCAGCACACTTCAGAAAATAATGTCCAGGCTGTCTCATGCTGTTAATATCTGCAGCAGAAACTTGAGACAAGGTCAAGGGGATTTTACAGAAGCTGTGGATGGTGAACAATAGAATATCCAACCAATGGCAGTAGGGTATTCTTCACTGATGGGATTCTATTGGAAGCCTGGCAATTCACTTCTTGTGTCTCCTCTTTCCAATCCTTTCCTTGATTGGTCAGGGCTAGTATAAAGTTTGTGAAGAGAATGCCCAATCTGATACAAATCTGCTAAAAGATTCATGTGTTTATTAAAGACAGAAGCAAGTAGATGTTTGATTGGGGGTATTATAATGACTAAGTGATCTTTAAATGATTGGGTGCATTGAGTAAAGGAGTTGGGAGGTCATGTTGCAGCTGTATGGGACATTGGTTCGGCCACTTTTGAAATATTGTGTGCAATCTTGGTCTCCCTCCTTTGGGAAGGCAGCTGTGAAACTTGAAAGGGTTCAGATAAGATTTACAAGGATGTTACCAGGGTTAGAGGGTTTGAGCTACAGGGAGAGGTTGATTAGGCTGGGGCTGTTTTCCCTGGAGCGTCGAAGGCTGAGGGGTGGCCTTACAGAGGTTTATAAAACCATGATGGACATGGATAGGATAAATAGGCAAGATCTTTTCCCTGGGGTGGGTGAGTCCAGAACTAGAGGGGCATAGGTTTAAGGTGAGAGGGGAAAGATACACGAGGGACCTAAGCGGCAATTTTTTCAAGCAGAGGTTGGAATGAGCTGTCAGAATAAGTAGTGGAGGCTGATAGAATTGCAACATTTAAAAGGCATCTGGATGGGCATATGAATAGAGAGTTCAGAGGGATATGGGCCAAATGGGACTAGATTTATATAGGATAGTCAGTTGGCATAGAAAAGTTGGGCCGAAGGGTCTGTTTCCATGCTAGTAGGCCATCTGGTCCATCTTGACCATCAGAAAAGCATCCATCTCAGACACAGCCCCCTGCCCTATCCCTGTGACCCCGCATTTCCCATGGCCAACCCACCTAACCTTCACATCTTTGGGCAGTAGGAGGAAACCTGTGAAGACACAAGAGGAATGTGCAAGCTCCACACAGGTCCCAAGGGTGGGATCAAACCCGGGTCCCTGATGCTGTAAGGCAGCAGTGCTAACCACTGAGCCACTGTGCTACATCAGTTCAGGGAGAATCAATTGCCCTGTTTTGGGGTCAGGCGTAAAATGTCAAAAATAACTACCCAAAAACCAGCACTGTCGAAAACAAGCTACGTATGGATTTTAATTCTCGTGCAGAATAAAATAAGCTATTGGTCTATTCAGCTAGGTAGTGTATTGATGCAGCAGTATCATAACCATAGAGTCATAGAGCACGGAAACAGACCTTTCGGCTCAACTTGTCCATGCTGACCAAGTTTCCCAACTAGACTCGCCTCACTTGCCTGCAATTGGCCCATATTTATCTAAACACTTCCTATTCAAGAACCTGTCAAATGTCTTTTAAATGGTATAACTGTGCCTGCAACTACCACTTCCTCAGGCAATTCATTCCACATATGAACCACTCTCTGTGTGAAAAATGTGCCCTCCCAATCCCTTTTAAAACTTTCTCCTCTCACCTTAATAATATGCCCTTTAGTTTTCGACTCCCTCACCCTAGGGAAAAGACCCTTGCTATTCACTTTATCTATGACTCTCATAATTTCATAATTTGGAGATTCCAGGCAACAACGAACAGTGACTGAGCAGAGGCTGACAGTCAAGTTCGGTACCCATGGGGTTGGCCTTAACCGGGACCTTGGGTTCATGTCACACTACAGGTGACCCCACTGCACTACACACACACACACACACACACACACACACACACACACGCACAGACACATGCACACACACACACACACACACACACGCACACACACACACTGACACACGCACACACACACACACATACACACGCACACACACACAGACACACGCGCGCACGCACACACACATATACACACAGACACACGCGCGCACACACACACACAGACACACGCGCGCACGCACACACACACGCACGCACGCACACACACACAGACAGACACGCGCGTGCACACACACGTGCACAGACGCACACACAGACACACGCGCGCACAGACACACACACACAGACACATGCGCGCGCACACACACAGACACACACGCGCGTGCGCACACACACACACACACACACAGACACACACACAGACACACAGATACATGCGCGCACACACACACAGACACATGCGCACACATACACACAGACACACAGAGACACACACAGACACATGCGCACACACACAGACACACACACACAGACACGCGCGCACACACAGACACACACACACACGCACACACACACACGCGCGCACACACACAGAAACACGCGCATACACACACACATACACACACGCGCACACACACAGACACACACACACAGTAACACACACACACACGCAAACACACACACAGACAGACGCGCGTGCGCACACACACACACACATACACAGACACACACACATAGACACACACACAGACACAAGCGCACACACACACAGACACACACACACACACACACACACATAGACACACACACATACACACCCTCTTTCATTCACAAGCTCTCTCTCATATGCTCACATATTCAGTCCCACAGTCATACTCACACATGTGCCCTCTCACAGACTTATACCCCTTTACATTCACACTCACACACATACACACACTCTCTCACAGACAGTCACACACATAGACGTGCATGCTCACACTCATTCTGTCTCTCCTGTACACACAGACATATAGTTTGTGGGGTGAATTTGAACTTGCAGAATTACATTTTGTATTGCTTAAAAACTGCATAAATCCATGCAAGATTCTGTAAATCCTACTTTAGAAATAGAATCAGTCTGAACATTGGGACGCAGACAGACTTTAACTCACACCTTTGATGCATTATCTAAGCTGAGATGGCACGTATTGATAAAGCTAACTTGAGAATGTAACTTTAAAAAAGTTCTGGAATTTACATATGAAGGAACCGAAACTAACCATGGTCATTCTAAAAGATGAGAGACTTAACAAACAATCCAACTTTTTTCAATATATCATTTCAGTGACATCATACTGTAATCTTTTGATATAAATTCTGCATCGTATGATTTTATACTCCACAACAACCTGATGAAGGAGCAGCGCTCCGAAAGTTAGTGTCTCCAAATAAACCTGTTGGACTATAACCTGGTGTTGTGTGATTCATAATTTTATAAACCTCTTTCAGGTCACTCACTCAACCCCCCACGTTTCAGTGAGAAAAGTACCAGCCTATCCAGCCTTTCCCTATAACTCAAACTCTCTAGACCTGGCAACATCCTTGTAAATCTTTTCTGAACCCTCTCCAATTTAGCAATTTCCTTCCTATAGTAGGGCAACCAGAGCTATACACTATACTCCTCACCAACATCCTATACAACTGCAACATAATGTCCCGACTCCTATACTCAATGGTCTTAGCAATGAGGGCAAGCATGCTGACTTGGCATACCCGTCTTTTCCTGAGCCACAAGTGACCCTTGACCCCCAGCTTGGCCCAATCCATGTGGCCCAATGTATCCTAAACTCTGGTCTAAAGTTGGTCCCAAAACTGCCACTGTTGAGACTCTGTACTAATGCATAAATGTTTCAAGTGGAACTATAACTGAAAGCCAGGAACTGGAACGACAGATTCATGTTCTGAGATGAAGCTCTTGAAGCTCAGATGAAGGCCTGCATTTTCTTGCTTGAAGATGCTTTCAAGGGAGAATGGTGCACTTAGAGAGAGCTCGCTGCCTCTTCAAGTTCATCCCCAAGGTGCTACCTACACAGTTTCCAATCAGGAAATGATTTCTAACTGTAAAGACAAGAAGCGCATTAAAGTTATGAAACACTCTTCTGTTAGAAAGTAGGATTGTGATTAAAGGGAATTATAAAGTGCGTCTGAGCATCAATCTAAAGTTGCTAAAAGCAGACCTCAGATTTAATCTTTTACTTTTACGCAAGTGTTATTTAAAACATTGATTGGCCGCCTGGATTTGAACATTCCAAAGGAGTTTGCAGCAGATTTTCCTCTTTGCTTTTAACCTACTTAGCCTTGATCTTTTTTTTGGTGTCTCCTAAGAGATTAAATATTGTTCAGGTAAGGTAGACATTTATGTATCAAATTGTATATCAATCTGTACAGACATAGCTGGAGCAGACGGGACATGAACTTGGACTGTTTAGTCCCAAGCTGGGAGCACTAGCACTGTGCCACAAGAATCAATCAGAGGTGCATAAAGATATAAAAATCCATGGCTGTTGTATATGACATGTTGGTTGGAGCCACTGGGGTCATTTCCCGTCAATTATTATTTCTTATGGCAGTAATCACTACCCGCTTCACTGAGATAAATACCATCATAAAATGAAGAAAGTCACTGTTGTGGAATTAACATTTTGTTGTTTTGCCACGTTTTTGCAGTCCCATTTTAGCCTCTGATGGGGGAGTGCTGATGATGAACTGGTCATGTCACTGAGTCACAGTCCCAGGTTTAGATCCCACTACAGCAAGGGGTGGAATTAAAATGGTGACCATGTTACTATTATCGATTGTCATGAAAGTAAGATCCTAAGTCCACTTTAGGGATGGAGTCTTCTGGCCTACATTGTGATTCCAGACCCACAAGCAATCAAGGTTGATTCTTAACTCCCCTCTGGGCAATACATTTTGGCTGAACCAGCAGTGCTCAGGTCCCTTGCATGAGTATAAATCCTGTGGTCTATGGTCTTGCCCCACTAGCTACCTGACAAAGGAGCAGCGCTCTGAAAGCTAGTGCTTCCAAATAAACCTGTTGGACTTTAACCTCGTGTCGCATGATTTTTAACTTTGTTCGCCCCAGTCCAACACCGGCTCCTCCACATCACAAAAAAAAAGCAAATTGTTGATAGTCAACACCAGCTCATCACGAAAAGCCAATTTGAATAGAGGGAATTCCCACAGAAGTTGGTGAAGTAAGTGATTAGGTTGGGATAAATATTGGCTCGTATCCAAAAGTGTCCTGGAACCTATTCCCAATAAAATGGGTCCTCAGTTTAATATTTCATTCTTAAAATGTATTTCAGAGTACGGATAAAGTCGCAGTAAATATTTTGACTATTCATTATGGAGCAAGAATGATACTTATGCCAAGTACCTTAACTATCACTGAACACTTAGCACTGACAAACTGCACAAAATATTATAGCAACAAGTGTTACAAGTAACAAAGGCTGCAAATCTGAAACAAAAGCAGGAATTGCTGGGAAAGGACCATAAGGTCATGCAGCCCAATGAGTCTGCTCTGCCATTTGTTCATGGCTGATATATTTTTTTCAAACCTCCTTCTCCTGCCTTTTCTCCATAACCCTTAATCCCCTTACTAATCAGCCACCTCTCTCTGCTGGAAATACACTCAATGACTTGACTTCCACAGCCTAGGATTTGCAATAATTTCCACCGATTAACCACCCTCTAGTTGAAGATGTTCCTCCTCATCTCAGATCCAAAAGGTTGCCCCTTCCCTCTGACACTTTGCCCTCAGGTCCTAGACTATTGGAGACATTTTCTCCACATCTACTCAACGTGCCTGGCCGCATCTGTGTTGAGAAAGTAGAGTTAAAGTTTGGAGTTCTGAAGTGGGGTTGCTGGACTCAAAACTTTCCTATCTTTCCGCAGATGCAGCCAGACAAGCTGAGTGGACATAGAAAAGGTTTTCCACCAGTAGTAAAGATACGGCACAAGGGCACAGCCCTCGAGTGAAGTGATGACCCTTTCGAACTGAGATGAGGAGGAATTTCTTCAGCCATAGGATGGTTCATCTGTAAAATTCATTGCTGCAGAGGGCTAGGGAGGCCAAGTCATTGAGCCTATTTTAGACAGAGATAGATAGGTTCTTAGAGTCATGGAGTCATACAGCAAAGAAACAGACCCTTCAGCCCAACCAGTCTATGCTGAACATAATCCCAAACTAAACTAGTCCCAGCTGCCTGCTCCTGGCCCATATCCCTCCAAACCTTTCCTATTCACGTATTCATCCAAATCTCTTTTAAATATTGTCATTATCTATCACTTCCTCAGGAAGTTCATTCCACATGCGGGTCATCCTCTATATAAAAAAGTTGCCGCTTACGTCTTTTTTAATCTCTCACCGCTCACCTTAAAAATGCAACTCTCATTTCCCATCCTAGGGAAAAGAAAACTACCATTTCTAACTCTATCTATACCTATCATTATTTTGTACACTTCTACAAAGTTGCCTCTGAACCTCCCATGCTCCAGTGAAAAAAGGTCCCAGCCTATCTTTATAACTCAAATCTTCCACACCCGGCGACTTCCTGGTAAATCTCATCAACCCTCTCCAGTTTAATAAGGATTTGGAGATGCCGGTGTTGGGCTGGGGTGGACAAAGATAAAAATCACACAACACCAGGTTATAGTCCAACAGGTTTATTTGGAAGCACTAGCTTTCGGAGCGCTGCTCCTTCACCAGGTGGTTGTGAAGTAGGATCATAAAACACAGAATTTGTAGCAAAATTTTACAGTGTCATGTAACTGAAGTTATATATTGAAAAAAGACCTGGATTGTTCTTTTTCAATTTATAATTTCAGTTGCATCAGACTGTAAATGTTTGCTATAAATTCTGTGTCTTATGATCTTATACTCCACAACCACCCGATGAAGGAGTGTCACTCCGAAAGCTAGTGCTTCCAAATAAACCTGTTGGACTATAACCTGGTGTTGTGTGATTTTTACCTTTGTCCACCCCAGTCCAACACCGGCATCTCCAAATCCTTATTAAACTGAAGAGGGTTGATAGAGATTTACCAGGACGTTGCCAGGTATGGAAGATTTGAACTTAATAATATCCTTCCTATAACTGAGTGACCACAACTGGAGACAGTGTTCCAGAAGAGGCCTCACCAATGTCTATGATTATTCAGGGGATGTACAGTGACAGAGACAAGTCAGGAGAATGGTGTTGAGAAACATATCAAAAATGATCGAATGGTAGAGTAGGTGATGGTCTTATTCTGTTGAGTTTCTTCGCAATCCTGTTTTTGTTTCAGCGTAACATGAAAATGATTTAAAGGCTGTGATCTTACTTCTGGGGAGAATTGATAGTTTTAGACTCTTTTTTTGCATTTGTTATGACATAATGGAAATGCATGAGTAAAATGTATGTTTTGTAATCACTGTTGGGTGTCCACTATTCTCAAAAACTGTGACACAATAATAATGCTGTTAATGAACAAGTTCTATTCACACAAAATGTCTTACTTTAAAATCACTGTGTCAAAATACCCATTAAAGTGGTAGATGAGAAAATTTCACATGGCCAGTTGTGCATTAATATTGCTGAAAATGTGTTGCTGGAAAAGCGCAGCAGGTCAGGCAGCATCCAAGGAGCAGGAGAATCGACGTTTCGGGCATGAGCCCTTCTTCAGGAGCAAGATGTTTCAGATAATAAGGGGCTCCAAAAATCAACTCTATTCAAAACCATGAGAGGTTTGGACTGAGAAAACAAGGAGAAAATGTTCCCACTTGTAGAAAATATTGATTCCTGAAGAAGGGCTTATGCCCGAAACGTCGATTCTCCTGCTCCTTGGATGCTGCCTGACCTGCTGCGCTTTTCCAGCAACACATTTTTCAGCTCTGATCTCCAGCATCTGCAGTCCTCACTTTCTCCTGTGCATTAATATGCCCAGGTATAATTCCAGGACCAGGAAATTTGCATCAGCCACGGTACTGAATGTAGTCATCCTAATCAGTTCCATAAAGATGCTGCTTTTCTATAAGTGCATTTCCGTGTCACTGAATCAGATGAAGCATAATACATTCATCCAACACCACTCGGAAATGTTGAGAGGTTGTTAGCCCAGCTGGAGGTTAATCAGAAAGCTCTGCTTTGATTCCTTGTGAGTTTTGCTCCATTCATTCTAATCCTCACACGCAGTTCTGTTCCAATAAATTTGCAGAGACTTAGTTTGCTAACGGCTTTTCTGGGAGATTCCCAGGGAGTTATTAACGGATGCATTGTTCGGAGCACAGCCGTTAGAGGCTCCTGAGCAGAATGGTCACAGGGCTGAAGGGATGACATTCAGCCCTTGAGTCTGCGCTGATTCTCCAGCTTGCTTGGTACCATTCCTGTCCCTGTTAGGGTGGCACAGTGGCTCAGTGGTTAGCACTGCTGCCTCACAGCAGTAGGGACCTGGGTTCGATTCCAACCTCGGGTGACTGTCTGAGTGGGTGTTTTTACGTCCAAAGATGTGCACATTAAGGTGGATTGGCCTATAGTGTTAATGATGTGTAAGTTAGGTGGATTACCCATGGGAATTACAGGGATAGGGTAAAGGGGTAGGTCTGAGTGAGATAGTCTTTGGGGGCCGATGATGGGCTGAATGGTCTGCTTCCACACTGTCAGGATTCTCTGATTCTACATAAGCCTGTGCACTGTTCCTTCGTGGGCCACAGTCTAATTCCCTTTGCAATGCCACAGTTGGACCAGCCTCTCCCACACTTTCAGGCAGTGCATTCCACAGCCAAGCCACTTACTGTTTGAAAATATATTTCCTCAGATGAAAATCTGGATCCTCTTGTTCTCAATATTTTCTACAAGTGGGAACATTTTCTCCTTGTTTTCTCAGTCCAAACCTCTCATGGTTTTGAATAGAGTTGATCTTTGTAGCCCCTTATCATCTGAAACATCAATGACACCAATAAAACCCACAACAATGATCAACCATTTGTATTGGAGAGCTCTGAAAGCTAGTGCTTCCAATCAAACCTGTTGGACTATAACATGGTGTAGTGTGATTTTTAACTTTGTACACCCCAGTCCAACACTGGTATCTCCAAATCATGACTTGTATTGCAGAAGAATTGAATGCCACGACATGCCCTTTTTATTAGGCACCAGTTGCCTTTTCTCAGAAGTCAAGTTGTTTAAAGGCCCCAAAGCCATTTTTACAGTGACTGAGGAAAGGTAGGCATCTAAGGTTAGTGAGGAGGTGAGGGGATGGCGTCCCTGATGGGTAAGGGGTGGCGTCAAGTAGGTAAGGGCATAGGGTGTGAAGTTGCTGAGGTGGGTAAGTTGCCAAGTGGGTAAGGGACGTAGAATGCCAGGTTAGTGAGGAATTCAAGTACCAGGTGAGCGAGGGACCAGGATGCCAGATGGATGAGGGACCATGATGCTCGTTAAGTGAGGGATCTAAGGGGCCTGGTGGTTGAGGAACTACTGTACAGGTGGACGAGGAGGTGGTATGCTGGTTGATGAGGAACATGAGTACCAGGTGAGTGAGGGACAAAGGTGCTGGTGAGTGAGAGGGCTAGGGTTGAGGCTAGGTCAGCTGTGTAGGCTCAGCTGCATATGGTCAGATTGGGAAGGGGTGTGTTGGACCCAGCAGGTGGGAGGCTTTTAATTTGGCTCAGATTGGGCTGGGGAGTATGGAGGCAGATTCATAAGGTCAGGCAACACCAAAGAGGCCCTTCGATCCAAAAAGTCCACACCAACATATCTGCACTAACCTGACTTTCCAGCATGTGGTCCATAGCCTTGAATGTTATGACATTTCAAGTGGTCATCTTCATTTAAAAGTTGCGAGATTTCTCACTTCTCCGAGGCTGTGCTTTTCAGATTCCCACAGCCTCTCGTGGTTGTGCGAATAAAAGAGATTACTGTTTTCTTATGTACTGTGACCAACCTAAACAAAGTCTTGAAATGTAGATGTTAAAGTTACCTGATGTTTCATGACAGCTAGCGTACCAAGGGACCAGACTGTCTTATGAACATGTTTTCTATCTAAAATATTTCTTGTTAAAGGTTTTTTCCTCAAATCCCTTCTAAATGTCCTATCCTTCAACTTAAAATTATATCTTCTTGTTATTGACTCTACAACTAAGGGGAATGGCTGCCCCTCATAATATTACACACCTCAATCAGTTTCCCAGCTCAGCACACTCTGCTCTAAAGGAAACAACCCAAGCCCAAACTCTAGGCCAATGATCTAGTGTCGTGACAACGGAACGCTGCCCTTATAAAGATGCATGTTATAATTTATGAGTTATATGTTCAACGGGATCCCCGAACTCACTCTTGTGGACAGATATAAAAGATCCCAGGTCAGCCTTCAATGAAAAGGATTATCTTTGATGGGCCCTCACCATCGGAAGAGATGTCGGTGATCATCACCACATTCGTGTTAGCGAGACCCCACCGAGTGCAAACATTGGCTCGTACATTTCCCACTTCACAACGGCAACAACACATCAACAGGGTCTTGTCGACTGTAAAGAACTTTGGTATACCCTGAGGGCATGAAAGATGCTTTTATTTATTTAGTGGATGCAAATCCCGAAGCCAAGTGATACCCTCCTGCATTTGTTGAGTTTACTGCGATTAATCTGCCACTCAGTCTGTAGAGCGGACTCTCCCTGGCAGCATTGTCTATCTCTGACCAAAACGTGAATAAGGGGTTTGTATGGAGCTCCCAGTGATGAGGACTGGAGTCACAGGGGCCCTGGCTCATTCTCAATCAGTTTAGCAGGGACCACTCTTGCTGTGGGCTTTCAAAGTCTGCCATTTGATGGAGGAGAATATCATCAGGAACATGTTGGTGATTTCATGCATTTCCCATTCCATCAACAATATCTGTTGATAGACTATGCTGAGGAAAAGGCATTTTGACGTTTGTGTTGGTGCTTCCTTCCCACTGAATCTAAATGAGTTGCATGTTTTGCTAATGGGACTGCATTATATTTTGGACCCATTCCACCCTTTTATCTCTTGCAAGTTCAGATAGACTAGTTCTGTGCGGCAACTGAGTTAATCGTTACAAAAAAAGATTGTGTTTGAGAAAACTCCACAAAGGCCATAATCCCGTCACCAAGTCACCCTTTATTTTCACGGGCGTTGTATGTAACACTGACCCAGCGAGCTCAAAACCAGCTCCTAATTTGAACTGAACCCATGACACTCCTGTTTATATCTACCAGCCAGGGATCCCAGGTTAACAGCCCCAATCAGGGAACTCATATTCTATGAGATCCACCTGGCTAACCTCATGACAATCTTCACAGTGTTTTTGCATATGACCGTGGTCACTATCTTGCGGAACATAGTTCTGTTCCCAGCTGCACTGATCTTCATGACTTTCTTTGATGAGTAATTGATATTAAAACACAATGGTTTTGCTGATTCTGTTGCACCATTCCTTGGCCTTGTCTCTTCCACTTATCCACCTTCAAGTGTCCACTTGTTGCTACCAATGCTCTAATGCTAATATTACAGCATAGCCTGCTCCTGTTGGCATTGGGAACAGTGTTAATAAAAGAGATTACTGTTGTCTTATGTACTATGACCAAACTAAACAAACCTGACTGAAATGTTAAAGTTACTTGATGTATCATGGAGCCAGTGGACCAAGGGACCAAACTGTCTCATGAGCGTGTTTCTATCTGTCATATTTTTCCTCCACCACTCTTGTCTCAAAAGACAACGGCAGCGAATACAGTGGAACCTGCAAATTTCCCTCTAAGCCATTCACCATCTTGTGTTGGAGATGTATCACCATATCTTCAGTGTCAAAATTCAGGAGCTTCTGGGATGGCATTGTGGGGCGACATAGTGGCTCAGTGGTTAGCGTTGATCCCCTCAGAGGGCCAGAGACTCAGGTTCGATTCCATCCTTGGGCGAATGTCTGTGTGGCATTTGCACATTCTCCCCATATCTGTGTGGGTTTCCTCCCGGTGCTCCGGTTTCCCCCCACGGTCCAAAGATGTGCAGGTTAAGTGGATTGGCCATGCTAAATTGCCCTGTCGTGATCATGGATGTGTATGTTAAGTGCATTAGCCATGGGAACTTTAGGGTTACAGGGTAGAGGGATGGGTCTAGAAGAGGTTCTTTGGAGAGTCGATGTGGACATGTTGGGCTGAATGGCCTGTTCCACACTGTGAGGATTCTCTGTTTCTATACAGCAAATAGGCTGCAGTGGTTCAAGAAGGCAACTTATGACCACTTTCTCAAGGGCAACTAAGGATGGGCAATAAATACTGGCCCTGCCAGTGACACCCACATCCCATGAGTGAAGATAAAAACAGATAACTGGAAATATTATCTCATTAGGTAGATAGAGAGTGAATCTGATTTGGAGTTTGGATGAAATTCTAATAGGCATTGAATTCACTTTTCAAACTCAGGAGCCAATATTATATTTTAAAGACATTTGCTCAACAATGAAACTTAAAATGGGATATAGAGAATTGAACAGTTCCTGGATAGAATCGAGCAATTGTAAGGTTAAGTGGGGTTGTAACAATGGAAACTTGCCTCTGGCACAAGCACTTTATGGTCATTCTTGTATTTTCCATTTCACTAGAGTGCACTTCCCATTTATTCATTTGAGTGTCATACAATCCTCGGTAACTACAGTTACCAAGCGTCAATAGCTTTCCATTGGAACACCATGAATTCTGTGAATAAGTCAGATTATGTGAAGGAGCTCTTTCAACTGAATTTTCACTTGCTTTCAAAACTTGAGATTCATAATATGCCCAATTGCTTATCAGAGACAGCAAAAGCAACAGAACTCAAAGCAGGTTCAACGTCACATATTCAAGAGGATGCAATGAAACGTTTACAAAGTTGCCACTTAAGGCACCATCTTAGGTACAAAGCTCTCACCTCCAAACCACACTGGACCTCACCTCCACACCACAAACCAAATCTCCCTCTGCTTTGGGCAATCTGATTATTATCTGAGGAGACATTGAAAAATAAATCATCATTCAAAGAAAAATTACATTACATTGTTTATCAGCAGAACACAGAGATTGTGTATTTCCAACATTTTCTGTTCCCAATTTCATTTCCAGCATGATGGAAATCCCACCATGAAGGTCGAGTCCACCATAATCTCAGAATCTAAGACAGAGATAAGGAGGGATTACTTCTTTCAGAGGATCGTAAATGTGTAGAATTCTTTACTATAGATGAGTCTCAAGGTTGGGTCATTAAGAATATTCAAGACTAAGATAGATTTTTAATCATTCACGGAATGAAAAGGTTTGCAGGTGAGGAAGGAGATTGAAGTTGAGGATTATCAGATCAAACATGATCAAATTGAAAAAATAGAGCACACTCAATGGGCCAACGGGCCAAATGGCTACCTCTGCTCGTACAGTTTATGGTCTTGATTCTACCTTTTAACACTATTCTGTAATTTGACAGCAGACATTGCAAACTAATTAAGAAGGATAGAGGCTGTGGGATCCAGGGCAATTTGGAAAATTAAATTCAAACTGGACAGGAGGCAGAGGGTGACAGGGGAAAGGTGATTTTGTAAATGAAAGCTTGCGCCTAGTGGCATACCACAAGGGTCAGTGCTGGCTGCCTTGCTGTTTGTAGCGCACATTAATGTTCGAGATGCAAATGTGGGAGGTTTGATCAATAAGCTTATCACACAAACATTGGTGATGTTGTAAACAGCGAGGAGGAAAGTCTCAGATGACAGGACAACATAGAAACACTGGTCAGATGGGCTGAACAGTGGCTAATGGAATTTATTCCTGAAAAATGCGAGGTGATGCTTTTTGGGATGGTGAACAAGGCAAGAGAGTATATGTTGAATAATAGGAACCTGGGAAGTAAAGAGAATCAGAGGGACCTTAGTTTGCATGTCTTACATTATTGAAGGTAGCAGCACAGGTTGAGGAGGTGGTTAAAAGGCATACGGAAACCTTTGTTATAAGAGTAAGGAGGTTGCAGTGGAGGTGTATATAACTTAGTTCAGCCACAACTGGAGTACTGTGTGCAGTTCTGGTCACCACACTATAGGAAGGATAGGATTACACCAGAGAGAAGGTTCACAGGGTGTTGTCTGAGTTGGAGAGCATTAGCTCTGAATAGAGCAGGCTGAAGGGAGGCTTTATTGAAGTGTTCAAAACGATGATGGATGTAGATAGGGTGGATCGGAAGTAACTTTTCCCCTTTATAGAGGGATCAATGAAACTACAGGACATAGATTTGATGGGAGAGACAGAGAATGCAGTGGGAGAATTGTTGGGATTCTGGAGGGTGGTAGAGGTGGGAGTCATTTCAACAGTTAAGCCATATTTAGATGAATGCTTGAAATGCTGTAGAGTACAAAGGTCCAGGGCAGGGGCTGAGAAATGAGACTGAAGTAGATAGGTCCATGACGATTGGTGCACACTTGATGGATTGTAAGGCCTCTTTTCATACTGTAAAACCTGATGACTCTCAGAGAGATTGAGCTACTTAGCCCCATACTCATTGGAGTGCAGAAGAATGACAGATGACCTTATTGAAACGCACAAGATTCTTAGCCTGTTTGACTGGGTAGATGTGGACAAGAGTTGTAATCCCTCGTTGGAAAATCCAGGACCAGAGGGCATCATCTCAGACTAAAGAGTTACCATTTAGTACAGAAGTAAGGAAATCATTAGTTTCTTACAGAGTGGTGAATCCGTGGAACTTGTTATTACCCCAGAGAGCCGGGCAGACTGGGCCATTCAAGGCTGAGATTATAAGCCGGAGGAGAATCAAGGGCTATGGGAGAAAGGCAGGAAAGTGGAGTTGAGGATCTCATTGAATGGCAAAGCAGAATCGATGGGCTGAATGGCTCACTTCTGCTCCAATGTCTAAGGATTTTCTTAAAAGCATTCTGAAAACACTTTTGCACAGTGATGATTTGAGAGGAGGTGGGGATCAATGATTCCTGAAAAGGAATTCCCATCACCGTGGCTTCTTCCTTCTCATATAGTTAGCATTCATGCATCAGGAAAGAATATGGTACTTTTATGAAATCAAAGGATTTAACTGATTACCAAAAATGACTGGAATTTGGAAAATCGCATACTTTCAAACTGATTTTGAATGCAGATTTGAGTTAGGAATTAATGGGTATTCTTTGATGCTTATAATTGCTAATGGGTTTGTAAAGTGACAGATGTACATGAAAAACAGCGCTGTATACCTTTGGTCTTTAAAAGAGGGCATCTGAGAGATGCCACAATGTCGCAGGACATATGGAAATCAAGTTCACTCAGCAGCCAATCAAATCCCTTGTTGTAGGAGGTTCAGTCAGAGCCCCCACAAACTTCAGTCAGTTTGCAGATCAAAAATAAAATTTGTGAGAGGTTGGATGGTTGAATTTTTAAATACGGCTTCATAAGCCAAATGAAACATGTTGAGGCAAAATTTCTGCTTGATTTAAATCAAAATGCATTTGGGAATTTAGTGACATTTGAAAGGATCTCTGCCTCCAGGATGTGCATATTATTTCAGCGAAAGCACAACAGCAACATTTAGAAATAAAGTGTGCAGGCCAAAAGTGTCCAATTATCTTTTTCTGCATTTTTAAAGGAAATGAGTCCACAATAAATCAAATGTTAAGCAGCTCTGTGTCTTTGACTGTGTCTTGACATTGATCTGGAGTATTTCTGAGTTCTGATTGTCGGTACACACTGTCCCTGAGGATACTGGCTCCTTATATCTTTGTAAGGCTCTTCAAATCTTGATGTGCAGTCACATTTCTTTATTTACATCTGTACATTGTAGGTTCTCAAACATAGCTCTCTAGTGCAATGTCTAAGTCCTCTCTCTTCTAAAGGAATGCTCATTCGAGACCAGTGTCTTCTCGAATGTCAGAGTTATGATTTCAGTCACACCATCATAGGTAACATGAAGCTCATTATAGTACAATCTCAAGTTGCAGTCATGATCAACCCTTCCCCCAAATGGAAGTGACCACACACAGAAAGCATTTTCTTCATTTGTTAAAAGCAAATTACAGCGGATGCTGGGATCTGAAACCAAAAGAGAAAATGCTGGAAAATCTCAGCAGGTCTGGCAGCATCTGTAAGGAGAGAAAAGAGCTGACGTTTCGAGTCTAACTGACCCTTTGTCAAGACTAAAAAAGGGGAGAAATAGGGAGGCATTTATACTAGGCTGAGAGAAGATGAGTCATGGCTCCAGAGGCAAAGGTAGCAATAAAGAGATGATAATGACAGTGCATAGAGAGATTGTAGGGAGATTAGGAGCTGGGAATGACCAAGGCTGAAGCCAGCGCTATGTGACAAAATATGTGGGGGATGGGGGGGGAGGGGTGAAGCAGAGGCAAAATGGAAAACAGGGGAGAAGGGTAGCAAAGGGGGAAGAGGAGAGGGAAAAGGTGATGAGACAGTGGGGAGTGGGAGAAAGAGAGACAATCAAGAAATAAGAGGTACAGAACAGAAAATATATGAAAAAATATTTTAAAAAGACAAATAAATAAAATAAATGAAATAAAATTGTGTACAGACCGCAGGTGCTCAGCAAAGCAATTACCCAGTCAGCGTTTTGTCTCTTCGATATAGAGGAGACCACATTGGGAGCAACGAATGTAATAGACCAAATTGAGAGAGGTACAAGTGAAATGCTGCTTAATCTGTACACAGTCAGGTCCCGGACCTTCCCGTAGCTGGCCACTTCAACACCCAATCCTGCTCCCATACCCACATGTCTGTCCTTGGCCTGCTGCAATGTTCCAGTGAAGCTCAACATAAACTGGAAGAACAGCATCTCATCTTCCGACTCGGCACGTTACAGCCTGCCGGTCTCAACATTGAATCCAACAACTTCAGATGATTATCCCATCTTGACCCCTCTGTTTTCATTCTGCTCCGTAATTTTATTTCATTTATTTTATTTTATTTGTCTTTTAAAAATATTTTTTCATATATTTTCTGTTCTGTACCTCTTACTTCTTGATTGTCTCTCTTTCTTTTGCTCCCCACAGTCTCATCACCTTTTTCCTCTCCTCTTCCCCCTTTGCTACCCTTCTCCCCTGTTTTCCATTTTGCCTCTGCTTCACCCCTCCCCCCCATCCCCCACATATTTTGTCACATAGCGTTGGCTTCAGCCTTGGTCATTCCCAGCTCCTAATCTCCCTACAATCTCTCTATGCACTGTCATTATCATCTCTTTATTGCTACCTTTGCCTCTGGAGCAAAATGACATCACCAGCCCAAGAAAACCTAAACACATAAATAGAAAGTGAGTCACTAATACCAGTGCTTCACCAGAGTTTCAGTGATAATGTTACCTACTATGGTGACGAAATGTCTGAAAACAAACCTTCCAGCTCAGTGAGCAAACTGACATCCGGTACAATGTACATTTACAAGAATGATACCTGGAATTCAGGAGTTGCTATGAGGAGAGATTATATCAATTAGGTTTATTTTTACTAGAATTTAGAAGGATCTGATCAAAGTCTTCAAGATATTTATAAGTAGAGACAGAGTAGATAAAGATAAACTATTTCCACAGGCTGCGAATTCCAGAACTAGGGGACATTCTCTGAAAATTGGAGACAGACCATTCGGGGAGATGTTACAAAGCACTTGTACTCATAAAGGGTGATAGATATTTGGAACTCTCTTCTACAAAATGGGAGTGGATGCGTGATCAGTTGTTAATTTTAAATCCGAAACAGAAACATTTTTGGTAAGTAAAGTGATGAAGGTACATCGGGCTAAAGGCAGATATATTGCATTAGGCCACAGATCAGCCATGAAAATATTCAATGGCAGAGATTTCCACAGGCTCACCACTCTCTCTGTAAAGAAATTTCTCCTCATCTCAGTCCTAAATGGTTATCAGGAATGCTTAAATTTTGAGAGGTACGAGTGATCTGGAGTATTTCTGAGTTCTGATTATCGGTACACACTGTCCCTGAGGATACTGGCTCCTTATATCTTCGTAAGGCTCTTCAAATCCTGATGTGCAGTCACATTTCTTTATTCACATCTGTACATTGTAGGTTCTCAGGAGACCCTGTCATCAGGAACACCTTTGCTGCATTTACCATGTCTAGTGCTGTTAGAAGTTTAGAGGTTTCTTTGAGATTCCGCCCCTCATTCTTCCAAACTGCAATAAATGCAGCCCTGACTCATTCAGTCTGTCTTTATAGTCTGGCATCAGTCTGGTAAATCTTTGTTGCTTTCTCTTCATAGCCAGAACATCCTTCTTCAGATAAGGAGATCAAAACTGGATGCCGTGGTAACATAATACAGGATGTAGCCTGCATAATAGACAATAACTGGTCCAAGCGCAGAATATTTTCTTCAAACAACGCTTCAAACAACTATAACTTCAATGAGTCCAGCGTGTAGATAAACAGATTGAACATCAGAATATATAAATGTCAGAGTGACACAATTAAGTAGGAGAGCTGGAAGAGACAGGAAGTTTCCTGAGTATGACGTGAATGTGTGCATATGCAAAGACAGAGTTTACTGCAGAAAATTCCATGGATCGCCAATGCCGTTCCTTTGGGAGTCTGAATAGAGTCAGATCCCAAAACACAGAACAGAACATTGAGCACTGTAAGCATGTGTAGGTCTGAAAATGAGTGAACCAGAAATAAATTTTCAAAAGTTTTTTTTTGTTGTTTGCATGTAAATACAAATTTCTGATCTGATTGCACTTTTCATGTTGAATTTTTAATTTCTAGTCAAGCGACTACATTCTTAAATTGTTAAAACTCCAATAAGACAATGGGCCTTTTTGGCACTGTGATGAGTGAACACAATTAAAACTCTCCCTACTGCACGTTAATTAGTGGTGCATAGACCACAAATAAGATTTCCCAGCATTCCAAGTCTCTTTGACCTTTACACGAACATTTTGCAATTCAAATCCACACAAATGTAAATTGGAGATGCAAATTGAAAATGCATGCAAATCTAACAATCGAAATATAATGTAAAAGACCTAGTTTAAAGCACAAGTCATGAAGGTAAATCACAATGACACAGAAAGGGAGGAAGGGACAGGGAGAGAATGCGAATGAGGGACATAACTTCGGCTGTGGGGATAGATTGTAAAGTTGGGATCACTCTTTTGGAGAAAAGAAGGCAACGAGAGGATCTGTTTGATCATGATTGGGCTGGAGAGCATAGATCACAAGAAGCTGTTCCCACTTGTGAAAGGAACAAGAACGAGAAGGACATAGATTGAAAGTGATGGGCAACAGAAGCAAGGATGATACGAGAAAAATACCCTTTCTCTCAAAGTGAGGAGTTAGAGCATGGAACGTACTGCCTGGAAAGAGGTGTGTGGCAGGTTCAACTGAGGCAATCAAGAGAGAATTTGATGATTCTATGGATAGCAATAAAGTACAATGGTGTGGGAGAGGGCAAGAGATTGGCATTCAGGTAACGAGGCTTATTTAGTCAGTTAGTCCAGGTGTGATGGGCTGAACAGTCTTCATCTGTACACTAACAATTCTATGTATGAGAGAGATAGAGATAGTGAGAGAGAAATTATGTCACTGAACGTATACAATGACTGGAGGAACCAATCTTAAAGGGCTGGAGTCGGGGTGGGGGGGGGGTGGAATCCCTGGGTGAGGGCAATGGTACTTAAAAAGGCAGGTGGTGGTGTACACAAGCCCTGCAGCCTTCTTACCTCCACTGAAATAAGGCAAGGGCAGGAAGGTGGATGGTGACCTACCCTCCCAGATACCAATCATGGCCTTGAAGTCACTATCAGAGAATCACTGGAGGGTTTCAGGCCATCTACAATGGGCTGAACCCAGCAACCAGTGGATCTGGGGCATTCCCAACAAGTCAACCGACATAGACAACATCATCTCAGGAGTATGGGAGCCCTCAATTCGAGGCAATTATATCTACCAAGGGTCTGGAGGTGAGCATCAATCTTACTTCTGGGTCATCTGCAACTCACTGAATTATTACAGTGCTGAAAGAGGCCATTTGGCCCATCGCTCCTGCACCAGCTCTATCATCTAGTCTGACCCTGTTGTCTTTCTGGGAGTTCTGGGAGTTGCTCTTCTGAAAGCAGTGATCACCGCACCCCTTCTACCCCCCAAACTTCATTCACACTGCCAAGTGCAGAAGTGGCCAGCCTCTAGTCAGCTGCTGCCTCTTTCTGGGTAGGACCTCTGCCCCTGGCACCTTGATTCCAGGTAACCTCATTGGCATTAGACTTGACTGGAAGAAGTATCTGCAGCACCCTATTGCTAGCTTTCTAGCCAACCGCTGGGAGACCCATCACATCAACAGGATTCCATCTGAACATGGTGTATACCCTCACTGGGGTGACGAGAACATAGGAATGTGAGAAATAGGAGCAGAAGGAGGCTGGTTAGCTCTTTGAGCCTTTTCTGTCACTCGACAAGACCTTCCACCTCAAACCAATCTTCCTACACTACCCTAATAGAGTGTAATTCCCTGTGCAACCAAAACTCAATTGATCTCGATCTTGAATTGGCTCAAAGATTGAGCACGTCCAGCCCTCTGGGGTAGAGAATTCCCAAAGTTCACAATGCTTCAGTGAAGGCATTTCTCTCAACAATGTCCCTTTACTCTAAGAGGGTGAACCCAGGTAGAATCCTGTGGAGGTGTAAGGGTGTAAGCCATCAGCTGGAGAGGTGAGAAGATGCTCCATTGCCTCTTTTTAGGGAAAGTCACTGCCTCACATTCAATCTCCTCGAGCTTTGTATCCCTCCACTGAATTTTCAGGCAAATATCTACAGCAATATTCCTTAGTGGAGTGATCGATGGTAATATCTCACAGTGTTACTATCTACAGTAATATCCCATAGTGTTAACATCTGTGACAGCACTTAATAGTGTAGCTATCTACAACAATGACATACATTATCTGTCTGCAGTAATATGCCATTTGATAGCTATCCATGTCCATTGTGTTAATAAATTTCAAAATACCAAAATAGTACAGCTATCTACTGTAATATTCCAAATGAAAGCTATCTATAGTAACATTCCACAGATAATTATATAGCCTGGTATCTCAGACTGTTAATATGGTATAACACCCTATACTCTGGCAATTTACAGTAGCATCCCAAGTGTTAATATCTACTGTAATACTCTTTAGTGTAGATATCCATAGGAATATTCTAATATGTTAACACCAACAATAATAGTTCATAATGTAGCTCCCCATAATAATGCTGAAAAATGTGTTGCTGGAAAAGCACAGCAGGTCAGGCAGCATCCAAGGAGCAGGAGTTTCGGGCATAAGCCCTTCTTCAGGAATTCCTGAAGAAGGGCTTATGCCCGAAACGTCGATTCTCCTGCTCCTTGGATTCTCCTGCTCCTTGGATGCTGCCTGACCTGCTGCGCTTTTCCAGCGACACATTTTTCAGCTCTGATCTCCAGCATCTGCAGTCCTCACTTCCTCCCCATAATAATACTTCACAACATAGCTTTCTACAATAATATCTCATGGTGTTAACATAGAGCCATAAAGCAGTACAGCACAGACACAGACCCTTTGGACCAACTCATCCATGCCGACCAGATATTCTAAATTAATCTCGTCCCATTTGCCAGCATTTCGCCCATATCCCTCCAAACCCTTCCTATTCATATACCCATCCAGATGCGTTTTAAATGTAATTGTACCAGCCTCCACCACTTCCTCTGGCAGCTCATTCCATATACGTACCACCCTCTGTGTGAACAAGTTGCCCCTAAGATCCCTTTTACAGGGGAACTTTGATTATCCGAACGAGATGGATGGGCACTATTTCGTTCAGATAATTGATTATTCGGTTAATCGATCCAGTGCCTTTCCTCTGGGGCTCGGAGTTTTCTATTAAGTTTGCTCCCTGTTCAGGAGATAAGGCAGCATCACAGTGTGCACAAGCCCTCGCCTGGCCCCAACACCGCCCTCTGACATTATCTATTTGCCCTACCCATGCTTCTCGTGATTTTTTAAACCTCTATAAGGTCACCCCTCAGCCCACGACGCTCTAGGGAAAACAGCCCCAGTCTAGTCAGCCTCTCCCTATAGCTCTAACCCTTTAACCCTTGCAACACCCCATTAAATATTTTCTGTACCCTTTCAAGTTTCACAGCATCCTTCCTATTGGAGGGAGACCAGAATTGCATGCAAGATTCCATAAGTGACCTAACCAATATCCTGTACAGCTGCAACATGACCTCCCAACTCCTGTACTTCGGCTCTGTCCAGTAAAGGAAAGCATACCAAACACCTTCCTCACTATCCTATCTACCTGCGACTCCACTTTCAAGGAACTATGAAGCTGCACTCCAAGTTCTCTTTGTTCAGCAACATTCCCCAGGACCTTACCATTAAGTGTATAAGTCCTGCCCTGATTTGCCTTTCCAAAATGCAGCACCTCACATTTATCTAAATTAAATTCTGTCCACCAATCTTCAGCCCATTGGCCCATCGGATGAAGATCCCATTGTACTCTGAGGTAACTTTCTTCACTGTCCACTATATTTCCAATTTTGGTGTAATTTGCAAACTTACTAACTACACCTCTCTATGGTAATAATTCATAGTATAGATATTTAGATTAATATCCTACAACCTTAATAGTTATAGCAATATTCCATATTATAGCTATCTATAGTAATATTCTATACTCTTACTACCAGCAGGAACAGTCCATATTGTAGCTATCCACTGTAATATCCCCTAATGTAGATGTCTACTGTAACATTAATATTTACAGTAATACTTTGTAATGTGGTTTCAACAGTAATATGCCTGATTTGATCATGATAAACATGAATTATCAATATTGAACCTCTGCCTTCTAATTTTAGTACTGGAGACTATCATTGACTCGAATAAGATTGTATAAAATACTGACTTGAAATGAAACCTGCTCTGAAATTACCATTTCATCCCAAACTAGACAGCGAATTTATCATCAAACAATTCCCCACTTCTTGAACTCCCACTTGCATGATAAATTCATATACTGCGTCATTTAAGGTTGCATTCAGCTTGGAAGAGCGATGGAGTTATAGCATCAATTGATATGAGTAACAAAGGAGATCGAAAATTAAGTATGAGCTGATAACAGGAACAAGCTGAAAGAATCTCTCTCCTCATCTCTCTCAGCCTTGAAGTCAGCTTTCAGTGAAAAGGCAGCTTGGGACAGCAATCATTCACCCCAAACTCAAAAACTATTAAGTTTATCATTACTGCAGAATGCAAGTCAAAAATTCATCAACTGGGTTGAGGTTTAATACCTTGCATCTTAAGACTCTAAAAGCTGAAACCAGCAATTGTTATTTCCTTACTGCTACTCTAGACACACCCCCACACCTTTTACAACTGTTTTACAACTGTGTTTAGATGATTATTTCATGCCACTTTTAAGAATTATTTTCTCAGGGTTAGCATGTAATAAAAATCCTGTTTCTTGCTCGTACAGAATCTTGTCCTTTTGGTCCTATGTGTGAATCTTGTTATTTATGTTTTCATTGAAACTTCAAAGCTTCATGCTCAAGTATAATTGATGTGACTGACCAAAGGATGATTAAAAATTGTGGAGCGGACACTCTTTCTTGATCTGGTTGTTAATACCTACTAAAACAATTCATTATGTAGTTATACAGTAATATCCCCAAGTGTCATTAACTACAGCAATAATTTATGGTGCAGCTGTCCACATACTACTCCATAGTGTAGATATATTTACAGTGATATTTCATCGTGTACCTTTTATTTAATTCACTCATGAAGTGTGAGCATTGCTGGCTGGGCCAGCATTTATTGCCCATCCCCAATTGTAGGTGTTGGTGAGCTGATTCTTGAGCATCTACAGTCCATGTGCTGTAAGTTGACCCTCGATGCCCTTTGAGAAGGAACTCCAGAATTCTGCCAGACATCAGTGAAGGAGCAGTAATATATTTCCAAGTCAGGATGATGAGTGGCTTGGAGGGGAACTTGCAAGTGGTAGTGATCCCATGTATTTGCTGTCCTCGTCCTTTGAGACCAAAGTTTGCAAGGAGTTTTCTAAGGATCTTTGGTGAATTTCTGCAGTGCATCTTGTAGATAGTACACACTGCTGCTGCTGAGCATCAGTGGTGAAAGCAGTGGATGCTTGTGGATGTGATGCCAATCAAGCAGGCTGCTTTGTCTTGGATGGTGTCAAGCTTCTTGAATCTTGTTGGAGCTGCACCCAGCCAGGCAAGTGGGGAGTATCCCATCACACTCCTGACTTGTGCCTTGTAGATGGAGGACTGGCTTTGGGGTATTCAGGAGGTGAGTTATTTGCTGCTGTATTCCTAGCTACTGATCTTCAGTAATACTCTAGATTGTAGATATATTTACAAACATATTTCATTGGGTATTCACATAGAGTAATAATCTGCAGTAAAGTACCATAATGTAACTATCTAATGTAATGTGCCATATTATCCAGAATACACCAGAAAATATATTATTTACACAATTTAAATAGTTATTTGTATATCTGCAGTACAATGCTGTCACCCCTATCACTGTTTACCTCTGCCCTAAGGCTCTAGAAAATGTTTTTACTCGTATTCATTGTCATTCCCAAAAGGTTTCCCTTCATTTTTAGTTCGGAGATTGGGAAACTCCTACCTCTGATCCAGGTGCTAAAATAAAACATCATCTACATGTCAGATGATAATGTCACAGATCACATTATGTTAAAGAAAGAGCAGCAGTTATGGAATGAAGTGCACTATAACACCATATTGCCCATGTGAAGCTACTGGAGATGAAAATATGTGCAAATTTAAGCATTGGTAAATGAACAAAGGATGGAACTACCCATTTCTTTCCTCACCTAAAATATTGACTTGTTTTCACTTCATGGATATTACTGGATTTGCTGATCATGTCCAATGCTTTTTTTTGTGTGATAACCATACATCTCCATGGTGCTTTGTTTTCGATGGTTTAAATGCACATTGAATTCAAGCATGAATTCCACTGCACTTCCCCTTTGCTCCTACTTAATGATAAACATATGAGGGAAATAATGGAAGGTTATGCCATCGTGTTGGATGAGAGTGTAGGAAACATTGTGGAACATACCCATTGGGCAAATAGCCTACATCTAAGCTGCATATTTGATTATATTTGCAGTACAATAAACCTTTCCAATCATAGCATTTAATTATATCAACCTCATTCAATATTTTCTCTAATGAAGAAGTGCTGATCATGCTATCTCTACTCATTTAATTATATCTCAAACACAACTTGTTAAATCGACATCATTGTTAACTGTTATCTGTTTCAATGCTCTTTGATTTGCTTTGTTTAGGAAACTAATATGGTGCAGAAATATAAGTATATGTTCTTTTTGCATCTATCATTGCTGGGAATCCAGTGTATGTAGGAGGCTTCTATGTTGAACCTCATAAAACAAGATTATAAAACAATTTAGAATTTTGCCGCACCTGGTACTCAGAAGAAATCTTTATTCTCACTTTCAGGTAAAGCACATAACATAACCAAGAATGTTTCTCATCATTCTGCTGCACATAATAATCAGTATTAAAACAATTTCTCATTTCATACCAATCAGAAATAAAGTCTTGTATTTATAAAGCATTTCTCAAAACATCATACAGCACCTTCCAGTAAATTAAGTACTTTTTAAATGCAGTGTTTGGAGAAATAAAATTGGACTCGGTATACTGATGGGCTTGCCATCATCATGTGACCTCTACCTCTGCTATGGCTGTCTTTGAGCACATTAATGACAAATCACTTGAGTGTGGCATCAAGAAACCCAAGCAAAACTGAAATCAATGTGTATCAAGGGGTAAACTCTCCACTGGCTGGAGTCATAACAGGTACATAGGAAGATGGTTGTTGTTGTTTGGAGGTCAGTCACTCAGCTCCAGGACATCTCTGCACAAGTTCCTCAGGGTAGTGACCTAGTCCCAACCACCTTCAGCTGCTTCATCAATGACCTTCCCTCTATCATAAGGTTGGAAGTGGAGATAGTCGCCAATGATTGCATAATGTTCAATGCCTTTCACAAACTCCTCAGATACTGAAGCAGCCCATGTTCAAATGCAACAGGATCTAGACAATTTCCAGGCTTAGGCTGACAAATGGCAAGTAAAGTTTGTGCCACACAAATGCCAGACAATGACCACCTCCAATATGAGGCAATCTAACCATCACCCTTTGACATCCAATAGTGTTACCATCACTGAATGTCCCACTATCAACACCATTGACCAGGAACTCAACTGCATCCATCACATAAGCACAGTGGCTACATCAGCATGTCAGAGGCTAGGAATACTGCAGCGAGTAACTCACTTCCTGACTCCTCAAAGTCTGCCCACCATCTAAGAGACACAAGTCAGGAATGCAATGGAATACTCCCCATTTGCCTGGATGGGTGCAACTCCAACAACGCTCAAGAAGCTTTGCATAATTCAGGACCAAGCAACCCACTAGATTAGCATCACATCCACAAGAACCACTTCTTCCTTCATCACAGTAACAGCAGTGTGTATAACCTACAATACACACTGCAGAAATTCACCAAAGATCCCTAGACAGCACCACCCAACCTACGGCTACTTCCATCTGGAAGGTCAAGGCCAACAGATACATAAGAATACTACCTGCCAGTTTCCCTTCAAGCCATTCAGAATGTTGACTTGGAAAAAAATTGATGTTCCTTCAGTACTGAGTCAAAATCCTGGAATTCCCTCTCCAAGGGTCAACCTACTGCACGTGTACTGCAGTGGTTCAAGAAAGCAGCTCATCACCACCTTCTCAAGGGCAACTAGAGATGGCCAATAATGCTGGCCCAGCCAGTGATACCTATGTCCCCAATAGTATAATAATCATTTTAAAAATTGCTAACTAGGCTACGTAAAACGGAAAAGCATTGGACAATCCAAAGGAGCACCTGATTCTTGTCCACTAATGAAATTTTTCAGTGAATGTGGTGTGAGTCATAATGAGGCTCTGAAGCATGACAATACCCGAACTAAAACTGTAAATGTCAGAGGAAACCCTCCATTACAATTGTGAAGAGTGGGAGAAACACCATTACAGCTAAAAAAAAATTAAAGAAGACACAAAACTGAATCATCTGAGTGAACTACAGCATCAGAAATAGTATTACCAGGAAGATATCCATATCAGAGATGGACCATATGACACACATTAAAGATATGTGGGAATTATTGGTGAATATTCCCACTTCTGACCTTATGATAGAGGGAAGGTCATTGATAAAGCAGCTGAAGATGGTTGGGACTAGGTCACTACCCTGAGAAACTTGTGCATACAACTCCACAGACGACACTGTTAAGAACAAACAAGTCATATGTAAACATCCAAGAAACTGTCAAGAAAGAAACTGTGTTACAGCAGGGACCACACACCGAAAACGATACAGAACAGATGCACAATCACAACATTTCTGAGAGAATTACAAGTGATTAAAGATCCTCTGGCTCAAGAAAAATTTAAACCTCTCAGATTATCAGGAAGACAGTCCAATTCAACCATTTTCTCCCCAACAAACTATCGTTCTCCCAAGATCATTGAAATTTGTCATGTCGAAGAGGGAGCTGGGATTGTAAGTCACGTAAATATTTAAAGAGGTGGTTAAAAGCGTAACATTTATGTAGTAAAGAGAATGGGTAAAGATGCTGTATATGAATCTGAAAGGGCTAATGCTTGACTAAGTGCAGCAAGCCCCGCCCACTCTGATGATGTCTCAAGGACTTGGTTAGAGCAAAGAAAGAGATAAACCTGGGGCTAGTATGCTCCGAACAATTCCTGTGTTAATGTGGGTCATTTTCACATAATCTACTGTGTCCAGGTTTGACTTGCTTACCTGAGGAACAACATCCTTACCTTCGAGAGCCTGCAACAGGGGATCATTGGATTTGCCTCCTGAGAGGGAGAAACTATTTATTTAAGGAGAAATTGAGTATTCCAGAAATTTAGAAGAATACATACAAAATTCTTCAGAATCGTGACAATGTGGATACAGAGAGGATGATGCCTCTGGCCAAGGAATCTTAATGTAGTGTTTTCATTCTTTGGAATAAAAGGTTAGCTATTTAAAACTGAGGTGAGGAGAAGTTTAGTCACCCAGAGGGTTGTGACTCTCTGGAAATCTCTAGACTCATAGAGTCCTAGAGACGTACAGCATGAAAACAGACCATTCGGTCCAGCCCGTCCATGCCAACCAGATATCCCAACCCAATCTAGTCCCACCTACCAGCACCCGGCCCATATCCCTCCAAACCTTTCCCATTCATATACCTAACCAAATGCCTCTTAAATATTGCAATTGTCCACCATTTCCTCTGGCAGCTCATTCCATACACGTACCACGCTCTGTATGAAAAAGTTGCCCCTCAGGTCTCTTTTATATCTTTCCCCTCTCACCCTAAACCCATGCCCTCTAGTTCTGGACTGCCCCACCCCAGAGAAAAGACTATGTCTATTTACCCTATCCATGCCCCTCATAATTTTGTAAACCTCAGGATTATTTATCCTCTTCATTATTTATCCCTCAGACATCTGAGAATAGTGAATCTATGAAATTATTTAGCACAGAGGGCTGTCAAGGCTGGTTCATTAAGTATATTCAAGGTTGAGATAGTTTTTTTTAAATCAGCAAGGAAATTACGGGATATAGGGATAAGGAACTGAGGATTATCAGATCAGCTATGATCTCATTGAATGTTGGAGCAGACTCGATGGACTGAATGTCCTACTTCTGTTCCTGTGCTTTATGGTCTTATCGGTATGTCCACACTGCACTTCCTCCTAGGGCAATGCGTCTTGTTATAAATGTGGAGGTGTTGATGTGGGACTGGGATGGACAAGGTTAAAAATCACACAACATCAGGTTATAGTCCAACAGGTTTACACAAAAGCACTAGCTTTTGGGGCACTGCTATTGGGCAGCTCTGAAAGCTAGTGCTTCCAATAAACCTGTTGGACTATAACCTGGTGTTGGGGGATTTTTAACTTTGTCTTCTATTAAAGCACAATGTGCAGAGTAGTACACAATACTTGGGACATGGAATAAACAGGACATTGCATAGCTGCGACAAAGCTTAAATCCTCCTTTATATAAGCTAGCTCTCTGAATGAAGCATCAGTGATGTAGCCCGCTTTTTATTTATATATTTGAGTTTCCTTGGGTTGGTGATATCATTTCCTGTGGTGACATCATTTCCTGTGGTGATGTCACTTCCTGTTCTTTTTCTTCCCACCAATCCACCAACACACTAAAACAGCAGCTAATGAACTTGAAAGACTCTATTCAAACAACAAGCAAAACTAATGTCATTTACAAAATATCTTGCAAGAACTGTAACAAACACTTCATTGGATAAACAGACAGAACTAGCCACCAGGATACATGAACAACAACTAGCCATAAAAAGACATGACCCACTCTCAGTAGTATCCTTATATACAGAGGAGGAAGGACACCATTTCAACTGAGACAACACGTCCATCCTAGAACAAGACAAACAGAGACATGTACGAGAATTCCTAGAAGCATGGCATTCCAACCAGAACTCTATCAACAAACACACTGACTTGGATCCCATTTACCATACCCTGAGAAAAAGAACAGGAAATGACATCACCACAGGAAATGATATCACCAACTCAAGGAAGCTGTAACATAAATAGAAAGTGGGCTGTATCACTGGCACTTCATTTGGAGGCTCACTGAAGATGTTACCTAGTATGACGACAAAATGTCTGAAAATTAACCCTCCAGCTCAGCGAGCAAACCTACATCCAGAATCTCAACCTGAGCTACAAACCTTCTCAAAACTCGATAGCTCTCCAATTATAAAAGTTAAAAGTCACTTCATTTTTAATGTTATCATCATCATGACAAATCATAAGCCCACGTCACCAATGCTCATGTTGAACCTTTAATTCCATTTTCTTTTCAAAAGGCAGTTGGTACAGCTGATAAAATGACCGCAGATGTGAACTCAGTGACTGCGAAAGTCCGATATAAATCTATAGAGTGCTTCATTGTACAGAGTCAGGGAAGCCACAAATGGAAGGACCAAAAACGAAGAGATAATGAGAGATTGACAACCTGGTCTCCCTCCCAACAGGAAGCTGTCTCCTGGTGATGTGGTTGTGCTTTGCCCTTACAGGGATACAAAGAGAAAGAAGAGTTAATAGTGAGCTTCAGCCCTGGTCTGTTTGTGAGTGCTCGTGACCTGATGTCCTGCTGTGTGGACTGGTGTACAGTGAAGCTGTGAGAACAGCTATTATTTTTCAGGTTTGTTCTGGAGTTGCCCAGGGTGAGTATATTTCTTGAATATGCGAACTGGCACTCTTGGTAAATCGGCAAAAAATTATACATCTCAAATACCACGGGGTTTACTGTATTATTCTGTCCAATTATTAGTTTTTTAGTTCTTCAATCAAATAGCCACTCGAAATATCAACAGTTGATTCAATTTTGAGTCAATTTCTCCTCCGATACTGTGACCTATGATGATGTTTGAGCAGTCAGCTGAAGGTGCAAGTGAAAAAGTTCTCTGCTGTTAAGTTTTATTTCAGACAAAGTTGCAGTATTATTTAAAAGCCTTCTGCTGTAAATAAAGTATAACAGTGATGTGTACACCCCCCGCGTTATGTTACTATAGTGTGTGCTTCTACATTGATTACATGGACCTCTCAATCATCCAGAATATTTGATGAACTGGCACTCTCCTGCTCCCATAGATGGTGGTTCATAAAACGTTTGCTGTACATTTAAATGATCTCAATGTTGGTGTCTGGGGATGATTTCAAAGCTTGGAGCTGACACAATATTTGGCAGAGTTTTAAACCAACAGTAAGATTTTGCAGGGACAGTGAAACATTGGTGGAGTGTGCAGATAGATAGCCGATCTAGTTGAATGTGGAGGAATATGACGTGATGCCCTTTGGTACAAAGCAGGTGGAGAGATAAGGGTTGAATTAAAGGGTATGTGCAGCAGCAGAGATACCAAGTGCGGATGCAGTTAAGTCAGAATGGCGGCAAGTCAGATGGAAAGAGTTATTAAATAGGCTTCATGATTAGGAGCATAGACTACAAGTACAGGGAGGTGTTACGCCACGGGGTAAACCGTCTTGCTTAATTTAAACCATCAGCACAGAAAAGATTCATCCCATGCAGTAATCTGTTAAAATTCGAGTGGCCAAGAACTATGTAAAGTAAAAATTAACAACTTTATTTCTTAAAGTATGACAGAGAATAATTAACTAACCACTATTTGCAATTTCTTTCTCTAACTTATCTTTTACCTTCCCTTCTATAATACTCATCCGATAAAATTCTCAATTAAGGTTTACAAAGCAACATTTCTTATCTCAAAACCAGGCAGCTGTAGGTTCTTGTGTTCAGATCATCCTGTGTCTTTTCTCCTTGTTAGGAATTTCTGCATCACAGGTTCCTGATCAAAAAGGTACCTTTTTAAGAAAGCTACTTTTCAGACAGTCTGCTTACATGCTGGTGGCTTGTCAGCTCTCCTCCCAACTGTTCAATTTTCCCTGGTCTTATAGCCCAGAGCATCGGATTGTGTCATTGGATTTTAAGATTGCCAATATAGTCAATTCAAACTGGATTGGAAATTGGTATTTTCTCAGTTGAAGACAATTGTGTACAGGGGATGCGACAGGCCCATTGTGTTGAGGCCTTTCCTTAGGCTTTTCATTCAAACCTTCAGAGGTTTGTGATATTTTGAATGGAAGAGAAGAGAACCCATTTAAATTAACCTTGTCTAACTGAGGAGGTGAATAGTGAAAGGGAATCAGATCATTCCCTCTGGAGGGCTTAATGATTTATAGAGTCTTGCCTAGTGCCATTATAAGTTGAGGAAAATTGTCCAGGGTCTGGTCATAATGTTGTGACATAAAGGTGATGGCCAAATATTAATGAGCTGTGTAAATGGATCCCCTCGTGTTGAACCTGGAGGAACTCTCCTGCACAGGTTTGACTCAATCAGTCTCCCACTCACCTTTTATGGTTTTCAGTGGTGTTTTGCCAAAGCAATTAAACCCACCACCATTGATCCTATACTCGGAGGCACCATGCCAGACAGAAAGTTGTCTGGGTATTTAAGCTTGTTATTTCAACGTTATTCAGAGAAATAATAGCAGAATGGCTGATTTTGAATGGAAGTAAATGGCCTCTGGCAATGCCAGATGGAATTCCTTCATGACACAGTCTCTTGCTGTTATTACAAATGACAGCTACCTCTACTATTGCCTCATTCCTCTGACCCAGGCATATGGTTCGATGGGTTTAAGCCTTGTGGGCACGCGGTTACTACTCGCCAAAAGCTCCCCAGCTCTTGCAGTGAATAAACAACACGATTTACTGAATTAATAGCTTCTTTCAGGCTTAACTCACAAAAGAGAAAACATCATTTCCGTATCTTTCCTTCTTGAGCATTTGTTTTATTTTCTCAGTTGAAAACAATTGTGTACAGGGGATGCGACAGGCCCATTGTCTTGAGGCCTTTCCTTAGGCTTTTCATTCAAACCTTCAGAGGTTTGTGATATTTTGAATGGAAGGGATGTCGCTTTGTTGCTCGTGTCAGCTGTGGGTCAGGTGGCAGCGATCTCACCTTTCAGAGTCAAAGGTTTGCGGATTCCTGCCCAATTCTAAGACTTTAAAATTCCAGTACAGCAGGAATGATGCAATTTGAATGAAATGCTGGACTAAAAGAGAATGATAAAAGTTCAGCACAACATTGAAGGCTGAAGGACTCATACTGTGCTGCACTGTTCTATGTTAAAAATCACACAACACCAGGTTATAATTTCAGAACCCAAAACAACCAAATGGCCTGAAAATACAGAGGGTTACGACCACCATGGGATGCTTCCTTCAATTTGTGAACTTCCTATCATCACAGTTTTGATATGAAAATGCACCACTGTCCCCTCCAAACTGCCTGCATCCTCCCCTCCTACCACTAAGAGCAAAAGTACAACAATTACCTTGTCTTCACTTAAGTAAAATACTTTGAGAAGGGAAATAGAATGGCTAGGTATCACACTACTCCTTCCTGACACATGTGCATGATCCAGGTACAAGAACATTAACTGGGAAAGCTGCAAAGCTGGGCTGTAGCAGTTGTATGTGTTAATCAGGAGGAGGTCAGTGTGAGAGTCAATATCAAATTTAGGACCCGATAACAAACTGTTCGGAGAGATGAGAAGGAAATAAGAGTGATGGTCTTGGTTATGACAGGGTTACGACATAGTAGTGGACCCTTCTGTTAATTAAACCAAACACCCAGAAAAGCTCACCTTGCCTCGTAACCTGTTAAAACATGAGTGACAGAGAACTTCCAAATTCCACTATTTAAAGAAAATAATATCAATTTATTCCTTAACTCCAAAAGTGAACATTAAACAACAACTATTCACAGCGCTAAGCCCGCTTTCTCTTGACTGCTTATTACCTAATTCCAACTCTATAACAATATACTGATCCAATAAACATTTATTAAAATTACATCAACTTAATTTCAGAACCACACAGCGACTGTCATCTTCAGTGTGTTTGCTCTTCCAGGTGAAGATCTCCCTGGGTCATTTTCTTTCTTTTTACTGTGAATGTACTTCATATGAAAAGGTACATTTGAAGGAGAGGGTTTCAATGTCTTGGGTCTCTCTCTCACTCTCTCTATTGTAGTTGCTCTGACTGATTTTCAAAATGCCTGTCTTTTTTACATCCCCAACATCAGATTGTCTGAATATTTCGATGTTGACAAACAATAAATTCAAACGCAATTGGGTTTTAGTATCCTGAAGTATAATTTAAACTGATTGGTTAAATTTGAATTGTTGTCAAAACAGAAACCAACTCAGGTTTCTATTTCACAGCCAAATGTTACATATTTTCAAATTTCCGGTACACTCTGAAATGCTCTTAGAACATAGAACAGTACAGCGCAGTACAGGCCCTTCGGCCCTCGATGTTGCGCCGACCTGTGAACTATTCTCAGCTCGTCCCCCTACACTATCCCAAAGTCATCCATGAGCTTATCTAAGGATTGTTTAAATCTCCCTAATGTGGCTGAGTTGACTACATTAGCAGGTAGGGCATTCCACACCCGTACCACTCTCTGCATAAAGAACCTGCCTCTGACATCTGTCTTAAATCTATCAACCCCTCAATTTGGACTTATGCCCTCTTGTACAAGCTGACGTCATCATCCTAGGAAAAAGTCTTTCACTGTCTACCCTACCTAATCCTCTGATCATCTTGTATGTCTCTATCAAATCCCCCCTTAGCTTTTTTCTTTCCAATGAGAACAGACCCAAGTCTCTCAGCCTTTCCTCATAAGACCTTCCCTCCAGACCAGGCAACATCCTGGTAAATCTCCTCTGTACCTTTTGCAATGCTTCCACATCCATCCTGTAATGGGGTGACTAGAACTGTACACAATATTCCAAGTGTGGCCGCACCAGTGTTTTGTATAGTTGCAGCATGATATTGCGGCTCTAGAACTCAATCCCTCTACCAATAATACCTAACACACCGTATGTCTTCTTAACAGCACTATCCATCTGGGTGGCAACTTTCAGGGATCTATGTACATGGACTCCAAGATGCCTGTGCATTTCCACACTACCAAGAATCTTTCCACTGACCCAGTACTCTGCCTTCCTGTTATTCTTCCCAAAGTGCATCACTTCACATTTAGCTGCACTGAGCTCCATTTGCCACCTCTCAGCCCAATTCTATAGTTTATCCAAATCCCCCTGCAACCTGTAACATTCTTCCGCACTGTCCACTACTCCACCGATTTTAGTGTCGTCTAAAATTTATTAATCCATCCACTGATGCTTGCATCTAAGTCATTTATAAAAATGACAAACAACAGTGGTCCCAAAACAGGTCCTTGTGCACACCACTAGTATCTGGACTCCAGGCTGAATATTTTCCATCGTCACCACTCACTGCCTTCTTTCAGAATGCCAGTTTATGATCCAAACTGGTAAATCATCCTCAATTCCATGCCTCTGTATTTTCTCCATCAGCCTACCATGTAGAACCTTATCAAACGCTTTACTGAAGTCTATGTACACCACGTCAACTGCCCTACCCTCATCTACATGCTTGATCACCTTCTCAAAAAACTCAATGAGGTTTGTGAGACACGACCTGCCCTTGACGAAATCATGTTGACTCTCTGAAATGAAATTGTTGCTTGCTAGATGCTTATAAATCTTATCTCTCATAATCCTTTTCAAAACCTTTCCTACAACAGAAGTAAGGCTCACTGGTCTATAATTACCTGGGTCATCTCTATTGCCCTTCTTGAACAAGGGCACAACATTTGCAATCCTCCAGTCCTCAGGTACTAAACCTATCGACAATGATGACTCAAATATCAAAGCCAAAGGCTCTGTTATCTCCTCCCTAGCTTCCCAGAGAATCCTCGGATAAATCCCATCCAGCCCAGGGGACTTGTCTACTTTCACTCCTTCTAGAGTTGATAGCACCTCTTCCTTACTAACCTCGATCCTTTCTAGTCTAATATCTCCTACCTCATTCTTCTCCTCCACAATATTCTCCTTTTCCTGAGTGAACGCCGATGAAAAATGTTCATTTAGCACCTCTCCGATGTCTACAGGGTCCACACTCAACTTCCCACTTCAGTCTTTGACTGGCCCTATTCCTATCCTAATCATCCTTTTATTCCTCACATACCTATAGAAAGCTTTAGGGTTCTTCTTTATTCTTCCTGCTAAAGTCTGCTTATCTCCTCTTCTTGCTCTTCTTAACTCTCTCTTTAAATTCTTCCTAACTAATCTGTAATTCCCCATCGCTTCATCTGAACCACCCCGTCTCAACGTCACACAAGCCTCTTTCTTCCGCTTAACAAGAGATGCAATTTCCTTAGTAAACCACGGTTCCCTTACCTTATCACTTCGTCCCTGCCTGACAGGGACATACCTATCAAGGACACACAATATGTGTTCCTTAAACAAGCTCTACATTTCAATGGTCTCCATCCCCTGCATTTTGCTACCCCACTCCATGCATCCTAATTCTTGCCTAATCGCAATATAATTGCCCTTGCCCCATCGATAACTCTTGAGCTGTGGCATGTACCTATCCCTTTCCATCGCTAAACTAAATGTAACTGAATTATGGTCACTCTCTCCAAAGTGCTCACCTACAACTAAATCAAACACCTGGCCTGGTTCATTACCAAGTACCAGATCCAGTGTGGCCTCCCCTCTTGTCGGCCCTTCGACATACTGTGTCAGGAAACTGTCCTGTACACATTGGACAAAAACTGATCCATCTGCCGTACTAGAGTTTTAACATTCCCAATCAATGTTGGAGAAGTTAAAGTCCCCCATAATGACCACCCTGTTCCTTTCACTCCTACCGAGAATAATTTTGCTAATCCTCTCTTCCACCTCTCTGGAACACTGTGGAGGCCTATAAAAAAGCTCCAAGCAGTACGACCTCTCCTCTCCTGTTTCTAACCTCAGCCCACATTACCTCAGTAGATGAGTCCTCATCAAAATTTCTCTCAGCCCCCGTTATACTATCCTTGACTAACAAGGCCACACCTCCCCCTCTTTTACCACCTTGCCTGTTTTTAATGAAGGATCTAAACCTTGAATACTGCAACATCCATTCCTTACCCTGCTCTATCCATGTCTCCGAAATGGCCACAACATCAAAGTCCCAGGTACATGCTGCAGGCTCACCTACCATATTTCGGATACTGCTGGCTTTAAAGTAGACACACTTCAAACCACTTCGCTTCTGCCAGCACATTCCTGTGACCCTGAAATCCTGTCTCTGTCCTTCCTACTCTCACCCTCCTGTGCACTGCAACGACACCTCCGGTTCCCATTCCCCCTGCTGAGCTAGTTTAAACCCACCCAAATAGCACCAGCAAATTTCCCACCCAGGATATTAGTACCCCTCTGGTTCAAGTGAAGACCGTCCTGTTTGTACAGGTCCCTCCTTCCCCAGAATGAGCCCCAATTATCCAAAAACCTGAAACCCTCCCTCCTGCACCATCCCTGCAGCCACATGTTTAGCTGATATCTCTCCCTATTCCTTGCCTCGCTATCACGTGGCACGGGTAACAATCCGGAGATAACAACTCTGTTTGTTCTAGCTCTCAGCTTCCACCCTAGCTCCCTGAAATCCTGCCTTACATCTCAATCCCTCTTTCTACCTCTTGTAAGCTCTCAGTGCAGAACAGCATTCACTCTCCCTTAAAGGTACAGTGCACGCCTTCAACTTCATAACAGCAGTTAGTGTGAAACATGATCAGATCGTGGCATGAAATATATCACAAAGAGAGCAAGATCCATGTCCGATAGAAACATAAACAGAAGCTGCTGGGAAAAAGCTCATCGGGGCTGACAGTATCTGTGAAGAGAGATCAGAGTTAACGTTTTGAACTGTAAACGATAGGCCTGGTGTGTGGGTTTGAGTTGGGACATGGAAGAAGGTGCTCAGGCCTTTAAATTGTTGAACTGAATATTGAGTCCAGAAGGCTCAAAGTGAACATTTCAATTATAAAAACAGTTATGACCTGATTTGTAGGAGCATTGTATTTTTGTAATCATGTTGGCAAAGACCACACAAAATATTTTAAAGTAATTTCTCATAAAAACATGTGAATTTGGAACAAGAATCGGTCAATCATCTCCTCCAGCCTGCTCCTGCATTCAATAAGATCATTGGCGGTCTTGATTGTGGCCTTAACTTCACATTCTTGACTGTCTTCCAATACTCTTTGAAGCCCTTGTCTGTCACAAATCTGTCCATTTTTGCCTTAAATGTATGCAATGGCCTGGCCTCACAATCCTCTGAGAGAACACAATGTCTCCCCAACTGTGTGTGCAATAGGAGATCCTGCGCCTTTTGAACTGTGTCCCTTTCTCCATTCACTGAGTTGCCTCAGATTGATTTTCAGTTGGCTCAGGATATTTTTGTCAGGATTATAGATGTGTTGGAGAAGCACAGCAGGTGAGGCAGTATCCAAGGGGCAGGAAAATTGATGTTTTGGGCAAAAGCCCATCATCAGGAATTCATAAGAGTTTTTGCCCGAAACGTCGATTCTCCTGCTCCTCGGATGCTGCCTGTCCTGCTGTGCTTTTCCAGCACCACTCTAATCTTGACTCTAATCTCCAGCATCTGCAGTCCTCACTTTTGCCCTTAGGACATTTTTTCCTTTATTTATTGATAGGATGAGGATGTCGCTGGTCAGGCCAGCACTCATTGCTCATCCCTAATTGCACGGAGGGCACCTGAGAGTCAACCACATTGCTGTAGGTCTGGAGTCACATGCAGGCCAGACCCGGTAAGGTTCCCTTCCTTAAAGGACGTGAGTGAACCAGATGGTTTTTTTTCCCCCAACAATTGGCAATTAATTCATGGTCATCATTAGACTCTCAATTCCTTATCCGTAACTGAATTCAAATACCACCATCTGTTGTAGTGGGATTCGAATCCAGGTCTTTGAAACATTACTTGGGTCTCTGGACAAACAGTCCACGATAATACCACTAGGCTATTGCCTCGCCCAAGAGAGACAGTCTTCCTTTGTTGTTTTCTGTCAATATTCTTTAGTTACCGCTCGTCACCTTTGGAATACTGCGTTCAGTTATGTTCTCCCTGCTATAGGGTGGATGTTGTTAAACTTAAAATAGTGCAGAAAACATGAATGCTGCCAGGGTTGGAGGGTTTGAGCCATAGGGAGAGGCTGAATCGGCTGGGGCTGTTTTCCCTGGAGTGTCACAGGCTGAGGCGTGACCTTATCGAGGTTTATAAAATCGTGAGGGGTGTGGATAGGGTAAATAGTCAAGATCTTTTGCCCGGGTGAATCCAAAACTAGAGGGAATAAGTTTAAGGTGAGAGGGGAAGGATTTAAAAGGGACCTGAGGTGTAACTTTTTCACACAGAGGGTGGTACGTGTATGGAATGAGCTGCCAGAGGAGATGGTGGAGGCTGGTACAATTACAATGTTTAATTATTTAAATATTTAAAAGGCAACTGGATGGGTAAATGAGTAGGAAGGGTTTGGAGGGATATGGGCCAAATGCAGGCAAAATGGGACTGGATTAATTTAGGATATCAGGGTGGCATGGACGAGTTGGACTGAAGGGTCTGTTTCTATGCTGTACATCTTTCTACGTACAAACCTCCCGGTCGTAAATGACTAAGGGAAGTCATTATCTTCTTCCATTCCCATACCAGCCTAATATTCACCAGCCTTTAATAAAATATGTTTAAAGTTATCGAACAATTTACTAGCCCTTGAAATGCAGCTGGGAAGCCGTGGGTGGCTGTTGAAGAAAGCTCTTCATGGAGCAGAAGAGGAATTTGCCATTGTGAAGGGTTATGTCCTTAGTGGCATGAGCTCACAGCTGGAATATGAGCAAACGTTCACTGCCGTTGATGGAGCTCGATGTGAGAAATGTTCTGGAAGAGAAAGATACCTCAGAAGACCGTGGAAGTGGGGATCATTGAATATTTTGAAGAACGAGGTAAATAGTCTGTTGTTCCGCAAGGGAATCGAAAGTAGGTAGGAATGTGGAATACAAAACACAAACAGATCAGTTATGATCTTCTTTAATAACAGAACAACCTCTCAGTTCTACTCTCAGTTCATATGCTTGTATTATTAAGCAGGTTTTTGACACAGAGAGGGGACATTAAGAAAGGTGACATTTGGTCAGAGGTGAAAGGATGATCTTGAGGATACAGGAAGCAGTAAACATGGGCAGTGGTTTAGGAAGAAATGTTTGGAACTGAGGACAGAAGCAGCTGAATTCAAAGCCCCCTGTGGAGTGTTAAAAACAGGGATGTACAGGAGCCCTGAACTGTGGGAACACTGTGTGATGGCCCACGTGCTGGAAAAAGGTCTGTGTGACCTTTGGTAGGATCTCCCCTTAACTGCAAGTGGAATTGGAGATTATTCTAAATTAGCAATTGTTCAAAATGAAGGTTCCTTCTCCCTGCGTTGGGGCATATTTTTAAGGCGAGAGGAGAAAGATTTGAAATTATATGAGGGGCTTTGTTTTACACAGAGAGTGGCTCGTGTGTGGAATGAACTTCCAGAGGAAGTGGTGGATGCAGATACTGTTACAATGTTTAAAAGACATTGGATAAGTCCATGAATAGGAAATGTTTGGAGGGATATGGGCCAGGAGGTCAATATCCTTCATCTTCTGGAGGCAGTCGGAGAGGACACGAGGTCACCAGGGAGCAGCGGAGCCTCTCGGGATATTGAACGTAGAACGTAGAAAAGTGCAGCACAGAACAGGCCTTTTGGCCCACGATGTTGTGGGAGGATTAATCCTAATGTAAAATAAATAAACCTAACCTATGCATCCCTCAATTCACTACTGTCCATGTGCATGTCCAGCAGTCACTTAAATGTCCCTAATGTCTCTGCTTTCACTACCACCACTGGCAACACATTCCATGCATTCACAACTCTCTGTATAAAGAACTTTCCTCTGATATCCCCTCTATACCTTTCTCCTAATATCTTAAAACTATGACCCCTCGTGCCAGTCAATCCTGCCCTAGGGATAAGTCTCTGGCTATTGACTCTATCCATTCATCTCATTACCTTGTATACTTCAATCAGGGCACCTCTCTTCCTCCATCTCTCTAGAGAGAAAGGTCCGAGCTTAGTCAACCTCTCTTCATAAGGCAAACCCTCCAGTCCAGGCAGCATCCTGGTAAACCTTCTTTACACCCTCTCCAAAGCCTCTGTATCTTTCCTTTAGGAGGGTAACCAGAACTGGACACAATATTCCAAGTGTGGTCTCACCAGGGACTTGTAGAGCTGTAGCAAAACCTCACAGCTCTTAAACCCGATCCCATTGTTAATGAAAGCCAAAACACCATATGCTTTCTTAATAACCCTATCCACTTGGATGGCAACTTTGAGGGATCTATGTACTTGCACACCCAGATCCCTCTGTTCCTCACACTGTCAAGAATCATGTCTTTAATCCTACATTCAGCATTCGAGTTCGACCTTCCAAAATGCATCACTTCGCATTTATCCAGGTTGAACTCCATCTACTATTTCTCAGCCCAGCTCTGCATCCTGTCTATGTCGCGTTGCAGCCTGCAGTAGCCCTCTATACTATCAATGGCACCTCCAACCTTTGTGTCATCTGCAAATTTACTAACCCACTCCTCAACCTCCTCATCCAAGTCATTTATAAAAACTACAAAGTGCAGAGGCCCAAGAACAGAGCCCTGCGGGACCCCACTCAACACTGACCTCCAGGGGCAGAATACTTTCCATCTACAACCACTCTCTGCCTTCTGTCAGCCAGCCAATTCGGAATCCAGTCGGCCAAATCTCCCTGTATTGCATACCTCCTGACTTTATGAATGAGCCTACCATGGGGAACCCTATCAAATGCCTTGCTGAAGTCCACATACACCACATCCACTGCTCGACCTTCGTTGACCTGTCTTTTCACCTCCTCAACGAACTCAATGAGATTTGTGAGGCATGACCTGCCCCTCAGAAAGCCATGCTGACTGCCTTTAATCACACTATGCTTTTCTAAATAATCATAAATCCTATCCCTCAGAATTCTTTCCAAAATCTTGCTGACCACAGACGTAAGACTGACTGGTCTGTAATTGCCAGGGATTTCCCTAGTCCCCTTCTTGAAAAGAGGAACAACATTTGCCTCCTTCTAATCCTCCGGTACGACTCCCGTGGAGAGTGAGGAAACAAAGATCTTCCCCAGCGCCTTAGCAACCTCCTTTCTCACTTCCCGGAGCAGCCTAGGATAAATCTGGTCTGGCCCTGGGGACTTATCAATCTTAATGTTTGCCAAAATTTCCAGCACATCAACCTCATCAATCTTGATCTGTTCAAACCTGTTTCCCAGCTCCTCAAAGTTCTCATTCACAACAAGGTCGCTTTCCTTAGTGAAAACCGAAGCAAACAACTCATTTAGGTCTTCCCCTATCTGCTCAGACTCCACGCACAAGTTCCCTCCGCTATCCCTGATCGGCCCTACCTTCTCCCTGATCATTCTCTTATTCCTCACGTATGAGTAAAACGCCTTCGGGTTCTCCCTAACCCTTCCTGCCAAGCCTTTCTCGTGCCCCCTCCTGGCTCTCCTCAGTCCATTTCTGAGCTCCTTTCTAGTAAGTCTGTAATCCTCTAAAGTTGTGCTAGATCCTTGCTTCCTCCACCTTACATAAGCTGCTTTCTTCTTTTTGATGAGAAACTGACACCTGTCCTGGCTCATTGCCGAGCACCAAATCCGAAATGGCCTCTCCCCTCATCAGTGTGAGTGTACAATTTAAATTTCTTTTTGCTCGGGCATTGTTCAATTCCTGGAGACAGTTGGAGAGGTCACCAGGTCACCAGGTCACCCTGTCGGGATACGTGAGTATACAGGTTACATTTTTTTTAGTTCCAGCTTTCTTCAGTCCCTGGAGTCAGTTGGAGAGGTCATGAGGTTACATATTTGGGCAGTTGCTTTACTCGCAACACTACTCTGGGTAGTATTTCCCACCCATCCTTCTCCTCTAACCAAAAGAAAGTTCTGTGTCTTGGTTGTTAAGGTGGCAAGTGGCAATTTGGGAATTTAGAATAGTGGGAATGGTGGTTAGAGCAGGTGAATGTTCCTCCTGCAGTATGTGAGGGTCACCTCTAGTGTCCCCGCTAACTTCATTTGTAGGAAGTCACTCAACTCCAGCTCCTCGAGAACTGTGTTAGGGAACTGGAGCTGGAACTGGATGAACTCTAGATCATTTGGTAGGCAGATGGGTTATTGAGAGGAGTTAGAGGGAGGTAGTTATCCCACAGCCATGTGAAGAAGGTAGATGGGCTATGGTCAGGGGTAGGCAAGGGAACCGGCAGGGAGTGCAGGGATCCCCTGGGGCGGTTCTTCTCAACGGCATGTATACCATTTTGGATATTGTTGGGGGGGGGAGCGTCTTACCGGGGTAAGCAGCGGGGCACAGGTCTCAGGCACAGAGTCTGTCCCTGTTGTTCACAGGGGAAGGGGGAAGAGGAGCAAAGCTTTTGACATGAGGGACTCCATAGTTAGGGGGACAAATAGGAGGTTGTGTGAGAATGGTATGAGCTTGGTGTGTTGCCTCCCAGGTGCCAGGGTTCGTGATGTCTCTGACCGTGTTTTCTGGATCCTTGGGGGAAGGGGAAGCAGCCCTAAGTCCACATAGGCTCCAACGACATAGGTAGGAAGAAAGGTGGGGATCTAAGGCAGAAATTCAGGGAGCTAGAGTGGAAGCCTAGAGCTAGAACAAACAGTTGTTATCTCTGGTTTGTTGCCCGCGCCACATGCTAGTGAAGTGAGAAACAGGGAGAGAGCAGAGCTGAACACATGGCTGCAGGGGTAGTGCAGGAAGGAGGGTTTTGCATTCTTGGATAGTTGGAGCTCTTTCTAGGGAAGGTGGGACCGCTACAAACAGGATGGTCTTCACATGAACCAGAGGGGTACCAATATCCTGGGGGGAAATTTGCTCTTCAGGGGGATTTAAACTAATGCAGCAGGGGGATGAGAACCTGAATTGTCATTCCAGTGTACAGGAGATTGAGGATAGTGAGGTCAGCGGTAGGTTTACAAGGTCGCGAGAGGTCACTGGCAATCAGGATGTTGGGTTGAAATGTGTGTACTTCAATGCCAGGAGCATCTGGAATAAGGTTGGTGAACTTGCAGCATGGGTTGGTACCTGGGAATTCAATGTTGTGGCCATTTCAGAGACATGGCTAGAGGAGGGACAGAAATGGTTGTCACAAATTCCGGGGTTTAGATGTTTCAGCAAGAATAGAGAAGATGGAAAGCTGGGGGGGAGGGAAGGTGGCATTGTTAATCAAGGGTCATATCACAGCGGCTGAGAGAATGTTTGAGGACTCATCCACTGAGGTAGTTTGGACTGAGGTTAGAAACAGGAAAGGAGAGGTCACCCTGTTGGGACATTTCTATAGGTCTCCAAATTGTTCCAGACATAGGACATAGAAGAATACAGCGCAGTACAGGTCCTTTGGCCCTCGATGTTGTGCCGATCAAAGCCCACCTAACCTCCACAAGCCCACTATCCTCCATATGCCTATCCAATGCCCGCTTAAATGCCCATAAAGAGGGAGAGTCCACCACTGCTACTGGCAGGGCATTCCATGAACTCACGACTCACCGAGTAAAGAATCTACCCCTAACATCTGTCCTATACCTACCACCCCTTAATTTAAAGTTATGCCCCCTCGTAATAGCTGACTCCATACGTGGAAAAATGTTCTCATGGTCAACCCTATCTAAACCCCTAATCATCTTGTACACCTCTATCAAGTCACCCCAAACCTTCTTTTCTCCAATGAAAACAGCCCCAAGTGCCTCAGCCTTTCCTCATACGATCTTCCTACCATGCCAGGCAACATCCTGGTAAACCTCCTCTGCACCCGTTCCAGTGCCTCCACATCCTTCCTATAGTATGGTGACCAAAACTGCACACAATACTCCAGATGTGGCCGCACCAGAGTCTTATACAACTGCAACATGACCTCAGGACTCCGGAACTCAATTCCTCTACCAATAAAAGCCAGTACGCCATATACCTTCTTCACCGCACTATTTACCTGGGTGGCAACTTGCAGAGATCTGTATACGTGGACACCAAGATCCCTCTGCTCATCCACACTATCAAGTACCCCATCTTTTTGTTACTCATACCAAAGTGAATCACCTCACACTTACGCACATTGAACTCCATTTGCCACCTTTCTGCCCAGCTCTGCAGCTTAGCTATATCCCGCTGTAACCTGTCACATCCTTCCTCACTGTCAACAACTCCACCGACTTTCGTATCATCCGCAAACTTGCTCACTCAACCTTCTAGCCCCTCCTCCAGGTCATTTATAAAAATGACAAACAGCAATGGTCCCAAAACAGCTCCTTGCAGAACACCGCTAGTAACTGCGATCCTTGCGGAACACCGCTAGTAACTGCAGAGGAAAGGATAGCAAAGATGATTCTCGATAGGAGCAAGACTAACAGGATAGCTGTTATGGGAGACTTTAACTTCCCCAGTATTGACTGGGGATACTATAGTTCAAGGAGTTTAGATGGGTCAGTTTTTGTCCAGTTGTGCAGGAGGGTTTTCTGACACAGTATATATATTCAGGCCAATAAGGGGTGACACCATATTAGATTTGTTACTGGGTAATGAACCCAGCCAGGTTTTATATTTGGAGTTAGGTGAGCACTTTGGCAATAGTGACCATAATTCAGTTGTGTTTACAATAGCAGGGATAGGTATACACAACAAGGAAATAGGTACAACTGGGGGAAAGGCAATTATGATGCGATTTGACAAGATTTAGGATGCATAGGATGGGGAAGGTAACTGCAGGGGATGGACACAGTTGAAATGTGGAGCTTAGTCAAGGAACAGCTACTGCGGTCCTTGGTAAGTACGTACCTATCAGGCAGGGAAGTAGTTGTCAAGAGAGGAAGCCATTGTTTATTAAAGAAGTTGAAGCTCTTGTCAGAGGAAGAAGAAGACTTTTGTGAGCATGAGGCATGAGAGCTCAGTTAGGGGGCTAGAGAGTTATAACTTAGCAAGAAAAGATCTAAAGAGAGGGCGAAGAGGAGCCACGAGGGACATGAGAAGTCGTCGGTAGATAGGATCAAGGAAAACCATTAGGTCTTTTACAGGTATATCAGGAATAAAAGAATGACTAGAGAAGGTTAGGGCCAATCAAAGATAGTAGTGAAATTTTGTGTGTGAAATCTGAGGACATAGGGGTAGCGCTTAATGAATACTTTTCATCAGTATTCACATTGGAAAAGGGCAATGTTAGTGAGATTACGGAGATACAGGCTTCAGATCAGATGGGATTGAGGTTGACAATGAGGAGGTTTTCTCAATTTTGCAAGATCTGCAAATAGATAAGAGCCCTGGGCCAGATGGGATTTATCCTTGAATTCTCTGGGAAGCCAGGGAGGAGATTGCAGAGCCTTTGGCTTCGATCTTTATGACATCGTTGTCTGCAGGAGTAGCGCCAGAAGACTGGAGGATTGCAAATGTTGTTCCCTTGTTTAAGAAGGGGAGTCGGG